>NC_092860.1:38902296-39202296 GCF_032062135.1 Pyxicephalus adspersus
AAAGACCTTGAGAGTGGACAGCTAAAATATTTTCCCAACCTAAAAATACAGTTGGATAATTCTACAACATTTGTGGACAGTCATAAAAAACACCAGGAAATCCACAAAGCATATTCCACCATTGTAGCCGAAGCAAAGGAGAATTTTAGTAAAAGATTTTCTCAGTTCCGTAAGATGGAGACAAACCTTTCTACCTTTCTTATCTTTATAACTTCCCCAGAAAAGTCCACATTTGAAAATTCTACAAATGTACCGAGTGCCATAGAAGACCATACCTGCGGTTCAATATCGCGAAATGTTTTTCTGTTTATTCCACAGGAACTATATTCTCCCTCAGAGGGCCCACTATATGGAGCTTGCTGATGGGAACACTTGTTTTATATGTGAAGCCCCTGCAGCTATACTCTACCATAATTTTTGGGAATGTCCTGTTAATAAACAATTTTGGAAGCAGGTGGTGCATTATATTCGTAGATACCAGATAAACTATATACCATTTACTGCTAAATGGGTAGTCTTTGGTTTATTGGAACTACATGGTGTCCAGTTTGCCAAGAGAACCAAGTGTTTAGCACTGTTACTCTCAGCAGTCGCTAAGAAAACAATTCTTCATTGTTGGTTAGATTCTACACCCCTGACTAAATTGCAATAACTATTTAGAATAGAGTGGATAGAAGCTGCCCTACATAAGGAATCCAAAACCCAAACATTTTTTGAAACATGGAAAAGTTTTACTAATACTTTAAATATTACTAACAAAACAAAACTGTATAATTGTTTTCGTCAAACCACATGGTATCTTGAAAGACAATTGATTAACGACCCCCCTATTGTCATGTGAGATCTACTGTGTTTATTGCTTGCAATACTGATTTTGTATGTAAATGAAGACGGAATAATGATCCCCCTGTTGTTATGTCAAGTTTCACTGTGCCTATTCTCTGAAACACTGATTTTGTATGATTATTATTTGTACTACTGAATCGCAATGACATATCTTGTGCATCTGTTTCCTGTGAAAGTGTGTAAATTATCTCAAATGTTTTTGACAAGTTACAGATTTATATATGTTTTGTTTAATACTGTTCAACCTTAATAAAAATATATATATAAATATAAAAAAGAATTGTGGGGAGTATATAATACAGTTTACTAAGCTGAGCAGTAATGTTGATATAACATACAGCCCGGCAGAGTGGAGAAATGTGGCATATACATTGTGTTCAGAATAATAGCAGTCTGACATCACTAACCTGATCAATCACTATTTTTTGGTGGAAATTATGTTTCTATATGTGAAATGTCAACTAGTAGGTTTAGTAGAGCAATAAAATCCACGACATGCATGCCATGTCTGTTGGTTTTCTGTAAATTTGATTGACATTTAAATAAAATAGGTTGTTCAAAATATTAGGAGTGTTGTGTAGAGTGTTGAGGTGATTCATTCTGTGAAAAAACAGGTGACATTTATGGCCCTTATTTAGAGAAAGAAGGCAGCAAATTTTGTTCATGTTATAGTGCATTTCTCTGAAATAAGGTAAAATAGGTCGTTCCAGACATTGTTCAAAAGAAGAGCATGCTTTAAATAAAAGTTGATCTGAGATGGGAAAACAAAAAAAAGTGCAGAAAAAGATTGGCTACTCACCTAAAATGATCCCAAATGCTTTAAATGGTACCCAAAATGTGGAAGAAAATGGAAAATGGAATGGATAGAAGAATAGCCAGGATGGCAAAGACCGAGCCAATAATCAGCTCTAGGAAGATCAAAGAAGGTCTAAAGTTTACTGTTAGTACCGTTACAATTGGAAGACGCCTATGTGAAGCCAAGCTTTCGTCAAGAATCTCCTACAAAATCCCAAGGTTGAAAAAAAAAAAGATCTGCTGAAGAGGTTGCAGTTTACTACTGAACACATTGACTGGCATAAAGAGAAATGACACAACATTTTGTGGACTGATGAAAGCAAGATTGTTCTTTTTGGCTCTAAGGGGTTCATGCCACGATACACTGAAGACAGTGAAGCATGGTGGTGCAACCATCATGATAAGGGGATGTTTTTCATACTATGGTGTTGTGCCTACATATCAAATACCAGGGATCATTGATCAGTTTGAACACATCAAAATACTTGAGGTCATGTTGCCTTATGCCTAAGGGGAAATGTCCTTGAAATTGGTGTTTCAAAAAGACAATGACCCCCAAACACACAAGTAAATGAGCAATGTCTTGGTTCCAGACCAACATGATTGACCTTATGCAGTGGCCAGCCCAATCCCTGGACTCATGCCAGACGTTGGTCTACTCCATGCAACACAGATGTGCAGAAGTTTGCAGAAGCAGTGGTTATACAACTAAATATTAGTTCAGAGATTCAAAGGAAAGCAAAATCTTAAAACACTTTTAGTTTATATAGTGAATGCTTGAGTTTGAACAATGCAGACACTATACATTTTTTTTTTTTTTTGAAGAGCCTAATTTTCCTCTTTCTTCACTTTCTGTAAAGGAATGACACAAATTTGATAAATTGTTCTTCATGTTTTGATTTGGAAAAGAATGTGCAATGTTCCTAATGCATTTGTGTATATGGAAATATGAGCTATTATAAAGATTTTGAGCTATTTATATTTTCAGCGCACAGCTATTATTCTGAACACAACTGTATAATGAACATCACAGTGTGTAAAGTTAAGTGGTGTGAATCATAAAATATACAGCAAAATAAACAAAGTAGAGTGGTGTGGCATACATAAAGTTGAGCAGTAAAAAGTGCAATACAAATTAGACTGAAGCAGTATAGATTATATAACATAGTGTACAGAGTACAAAGCAGTAAGGAGTACAAGACATATTTACCTATTAAACATTTTGCAATAAATGCTTAGTATTGCATTTTTTTTTACCAGTGAAGGATTTTCTGAATCTAAGCCAGGCCCTAAATAGAGAATGGCGTAATCTCTTATATGTTGTGATATTTCTGGCAAGTAGATGATAGATTATCTTCCAAATATAGAATGGCGGGGGATCTCTGCAGGCAGCACAGATGTATGATACATAAACTGTACACACCTTGATGCAGGATTAAAGATAATGAAGTTTATGTGTCATCTTTACTGACCAAGCTATTTGTTAAATGTAATCTTGAAATATGGATTTAAATTTCCAATCTCCTAATTAAATGAGATAATTATGAGAAATACATATGAGGCACTATTTAATCACTTGAGTTGACTGGGTGGATTGCTGATGGGTTTATTTCCCTCCTGTCACTGGTCATATGGGTCATTAGTAGTCTGCTGACAGCACCTGGCACTGTTTTGCAACCAAGCATCATCTATAAAGCCTAATCTTGCCCTTCATACAGTTTAGGATGTCTTTGTGTCATTATACCAAATTTTTTCCTATTTATAGTTTTGCTACCACCTGCTCTGTTCTCCTGTTTGCACTGGAAAACATCAAAATGAACTAGGAAGTTTAGCATATACAAGTAAATTATGTGCCAGATGTAGAATGCAAACATCTTTGCTTTTGGACTGATGTTCGTTTCCATATTAGTAGGTAATATGGGGAAACCAGCAATTTATACTAGTTTATGTGGACCTATTTTATTGTCTTTGCAGTATTTAAATTCAGATTAGTCACTAAATATTTAGAAACAACGATCAGCTGAAACATAAAACTACTTACGGGTGAATAAATGTTATTGATTATCTCATTACAATGGCACCTGTAATAACTACCAAAAATGGTCCAAGGCAGGACAATCAGTGATCTGGAGACAAGGTCCTGGGCATATTAGGTACATTTATGAACCCAGTGAGTTTGATCTTACAGAACAGCTACAGTAGCCCAAGTTATTGGAAAGCAAATATGGCTATTAGAGAAAATTGTCAGTGTTATGCGAAACCTGGTCCACTAAAAAGGGCATCAACAATGAGCACTGGAGCAAGGAACTGGCTCAAGGAACAATGGAAAAAGGTGACCTGGTTTGATATATCATGTTTTCTTTTAGGTTCAGTTTAGGTTTGCATACACTTTAAGACTAGGAAAGATATTCAGTATATTCCCTTTCAGAAAATAATAATAAGCGTGACAAATATTATGTGCAAGTGTTTGTTTTTCTGCCAAGTACAACCTAAAAACATGTCGGTAGAAATGTAATGTGTACAAAATGTATTAGAGGGCAGAGTGTGAATGTTTTATAGATAATACATTGTACTTGGGATGAGAAAGCACATAACTATGGAGCATTTTGACAATACATAACTATAGAGCATTTTTTTCAAGCTTGGGAAGACTCTTTATCATCTCTAACAGGATGTATTCTGAGCAAATGTGCCTCCCACTGCACTTAAAATGTGTAGTAATCAACAAAGCTCATTGCAGTACATTTGCCAACCAAACCCATCGGGTGTAAGAGTAGATGTCTTCATAGAAATTGATCCGACTCCCATGAAATCCAATTTTACAGAGCGAGTACAAACAGAGAATATAAAACAAACCAGCCCATAAATTATTTACAGTTCAATGCGACAGTCCAAGTGTCCAGATGTTCAGTTCCATTTTCTCTGTGCTATACTATCATCAGCAAATGAACTTGAACTTTTATCTGTCACCTTCTGCCCAGCGTGAACACAGTGTTTTCTCCATGATAGTTACTGAGAAGCCTATGCTGTTACAAAAACAAGTTCATGATAGGAGACAAAAATATTTTGAACATTAATAAAATATCCATACAATCCATAAATTATTAGTATTATTTTTTGTGTTATTAGGACAGAATTATTTCCAGGTGAAAATATAAAACTGGGTAATTTAATTAAATAGAAAAAGGGGTAATTTTGAGTCTTGTCTACAGCAAGTAGCTAGATTCTATGATTATTTTCTATGAAGTTAACAGGCAAAGAAAAAAAAACGCTTCTTTGGGACAGGGGAATCTATCTGAGATGATACAAATGAGGAAACCAAATCTAAGAGGAAGGTAATGCAGTGTTTTATGAATCAGGAAGAGAAAGTTAGACATTCCCCCTGGGATTTACCCCCTTGATTTTCTGATGAAGCTTGGGAGTGAAACGCGTCGAGTGGGCATAAACTGAAATATGTACAAACTTAATATTAAATCAATCTGTATATATGATCACTAAGACAAGTGGGTCTTTGTTAAGAATAGTGGGAAATAAAAACGTTTTTATGTGGTTTAAAAATAAATTAGTATGCAATGTGTTTACATTTATTGTGAATATGTACCTACCATAAATGTAGCCATTTATGAAAAAAATCTTATGGGACCTTAACGGTAAATATTAATATAAACATAATAATTCATCATGCAGTAATAAAACTATAAAAATCACTTTATTTGTAACAATTAAAATCCAAATAAAACAACTGAAATTACATATCCCATATTCTTGATGAAGCGGACTGCGTTCCGTGAAACGCTTAGAATGTTATCAAACTGGATATGTAATTTCAAATGTTTTATTTGGGTTTTAATTGGTACAAATTAAGTGCTTTTTTTATAGTTTGATTACTGCATGATGAATTGTCATATTTAGATTATTATTTGCCATTGGTCCATAAGCTTTTTTCATAAATTACAATGTTAATTGAGGAATGTGGCATTACTTGATTGTTTATTAAGGATAACTACACAATAATACTACCTACTTAATATAAAAAAAAAAAATTATAAATAATGTCTCCTATCCCTTACTGATGGGACTACCCATGCTACTGCTTTTAAGTTTTACAATGACTTCTTTTGTTTTAATAGAAAACCACCACTACAATTTCAATGAGAGTTTTGTAGGATTTTGAGGATCTAAAAAACGATGTTAGTCTATGGAGACCAGAAGGTGTCTCTTACTAAGTGAAAAAACACTTTTGCTCCCAATAATGTGCCCAAAAGTCATGGCTTTGAAAGGGTCAAAACAAGCTAATAATGCAGTAGTTATGAGTTTGTTTCTATCTATATAAGCAGACGTAAGGACACTCTTTGCCTTAGCCATCCTCCTCCTATATTTCTGGGCTCACATGTTCATCTGGAAAGCTGGGACCACAACAAACCATGTCAAGATGAGGAGTAGAAGGAAATCAAAGAAAATCCTAATGTTGTCTGAAGTGTGAGCCTGGAAGCACTTGAATAGGGGGTTCTAATTTGAATCTTGGCAGAGACACTATCTGCAGGGAGTTTGCATGTTCACCTGGGTTTCCTCCAGGTATCCTGGATTTACCTACCTTTTTACTCTACAGTGCCTCTGCTTTTTAAAAATACATTTTAGATACATTTGTTGAAATTACTTTAAATAATTCTTCATTTAAACATTTGGATACTTATTAGTAACTGTGTGTTTTCACTCGCTGTGAAGTTGCTGCTAAGTTTTCAGTGGTCCTTTAAGACAGTCCGTAACTAAAGATCAAAAATAAAATACATGTACCCTGCTTATTCTTCAAATAGAGGGTAATACCGTGTTTCCCCGATTATAAGCCATCCCCATTAAATAAGCCACCCCCGATTTTTGATAAAATAATTAAAATAAGGCACTCACCCGTGAATAAGACATCCTCTGATATCCGATCCTGTGTGTGTCTCCTCTTGGCTGCAGTGCAGAGCGAAACTGAAAGTACCAAGCCAGCATTCTGCACCAGGAAGCAAGCTGCTGATCCCTGCCTAACGGAGATCCCTGCCTTAACAGAGATCCCTGCCCTAACGAAGTACCGGTAAGTGATCAGAAGGGGAATATGAATGGCACATGAGTGATCAGAGGGGGAATACAGTATGAATGGCACATGAGTGATCAGAGGGGGAATACAGTATGAATGGCACATGAGTGATCAGAAGGGGACAATCAATGGCACATGAGTGATCATGAGTGATTTTCAACAATAAATGTGTAGTGTAGTCTTCTTCATGGAAAAATAGGACATCCCCCTGAAAATAAGACCTAGGGCATATTTTGGCATTTCAAAAAATATAAGACAGTGCCTTATAATCGGGGAAACAGGGTAGTAACAAAAAAAATAAAATTCATCAGAGGAAAATAACTTTTCAAAATGTTTTATTTGTTTCAACAAATATATTTAGGAAGTATGTAAACCAGAAAAAAACAGAACAAATATCTTATGTTTAAATGTTCATTTTACATGTAATGCTATATGGAATAGCATAATGCAGTTTATTACACTTATGTAGTACACACAAAATTATTTAAAAAAATTAAACCCCTGTAAACAAATGAAACCCACACAAAAAGGAAAAAAAAGCAACGACATTAAATATCAATGGTTTGAATAATAAACAATTCCTTGAAAACTTCATTGAGAATAAGTTATTGCTGTGTAAGGCAAAAAACCACTGGCAATTTTCAATTGCAAATAACAGCAGCATTGATCAATGGCCATGGACAGAAATGTGTTGCATGGCCATTGATCAGACAGTAGCAATGATTTTCAATCACAGAAGCACAATGGAAAATTGCCTGTGTCGTTTAGACCTTTAAGTGAACAGGATGAGAACATGCTTGAAAAATCAGGATCAGGATCCATATCACGATGAAGTAGCAGTATTTTATTTAGTAGTTGGTCATATACAGCATTATCTTTTTTATCTCACAGCAATTATCAGATTTCCCTGCTGCTTACTAACAAACAGAACAACCTTGGTTATTTTTCTTACATGTACAGTGAAAGTGTAATTCTATATTACATACAATGGTTATTTCTAGCACACTTCTATGGCAAACAACACTGCTCACAGTTATTTACTTTACTACATGCATGATTGTTCATCCCATTATTAAAAATTGTGCCATGGGATAGCCACCAAAGTCCCGGAGCTCAGTGATTGAATGAGTCAATCAATCATGAAGCTCTTCCCTAGCTTTCCCCAACACCTATTATTTTATTTATATAGCATATTATCTTGTATAGCACTGTATGGAGTACAATATAGAGTATTAATACATCATTTATACCTATACATGGCAAAGTCCTGTAATACAGAATAAAAATTAGCCTCCAAAGAAAGCAGTAACATGCTTAGGTAGAACCTGTACAACAAAAACATCAGAGGGTCCAGTCATTTGTGAACATTTTTTAGGCCCTCTGCTGGATTCAGAGTCCTAATGCTGGCCAGGGACAGAGCACATTTTATGACAGCTAATAGGAGAATATGCATTAACTCTGTCCTGTGTTAACTGCAGATTTTTAGAAATATTTGTGATCTATCCCTATCAAAGCAGTGTTTTGTAAACATTAGAATAAGCACAATATGGGCTAGGCACACTATAATAATTTACAATAAATGTATCCATATAAAAAAAATTAAAAAGCAAAACATTGATATGGAAAGGCACAACTTTTGCAGAGAGTATAGAACAAAAAAGATAAACCAATAAATGTTGCTTACAAATAAACCCTTGAAAGAGAATTTTAGAATGCTACAAATTAGAGCCCTAATGATTCTTTGTGAGGTGGGGGTCAGTGCCCATCTGTACCCTAAACAATGTACTCCAGGTAAACAGGTAGAGCAAATGGAAAAGAAGGTTACTGTGTTAACTCAATATTTTATGGTGTCCTAAATGTCATTTTTTATGAAACCCATTATACAGTTACAAACAAGTATTCAAGGAGCTGTATTGCAGCTGTATTCAAGGATAATCCAACATACATGCCTTGTGGTGTGTGTTTTTTTATTCAATACCTTGTAAGTAAAAAAATTAGCACAAAGAGCACAGGTTTATTAAGAGGCTAAAATTAATATACCCACAGCTCACCATACATGATCTTGATTGTCAGTGGAATAAATGTCACCCTTACAGATCATCTATGTAACTAAAACTAACTAAAACGGACATTGGTTTAGCTTTAAATGATCAATTAATACACATGCTTAGCTGTATTTTAAAAAAAAATTTAGTTTATTACTTCATATTTTAAACAAATTATTTATGTACTAAAATAATATTAATAAAATAAAATGTATAAAGAGTGATTATCATTAAACAACATGCAATAATTGCATTGCCCTTAGGGAGCTAAACCTTGGGAGATACAGGAAAGTGAGACCGAATAAATCTTATGTTATAGAGAAACATGAAATGATTTGAGAACTGCTGTAGCTCTGGACAGATAACAGCATCTGAAACCTTCACCTACACTGTGCAGACCAGGAATAAGAAATCTAATTTAATAGATTTATATTATATTGTATCATTGGCCAGAAACATCGGTGTCTGTTTATGCAAACATGATTATTAATTATTCATCACAAGGTATTACCAATATTTTAACTTTCCTGGCAAGACCTAAACTCAGATAAAGATCAGGGATGCTGCAATTGGTGTCAGGTATGTATATTCATACACTTGAAAAAAGGATTTCAATCATGTAATCTAATGTAACAGCTTTTATGTATGAGTAAATTTGAATTTGATTGTTTTGTATATTCACTATATTCACTGTGTGTTTTCTAATACATCTCTGTGAATGGCATTTTTATAAACTTGCACCATAAAATGAAAATTAATATACAGGCCTGATTGCTCAGAACCAGTAAACTGTGTTTCTGTTTAGCCAATTTTAACTAAACCAATAGGTGTAGGTGGTAATCTAAATTTAAATTAGTGAATGTTCCTCAGAGAAATAAGTGCTAACCCTTAGCATAGAGTATCATAAGGTATTACAAAGGAAGGAAAAGCAAGGTTTTTTGCACAATACAGTTTTCTTTCTTGTGAATACCTTTTGAATACCCTTAGCCAGTTTTAGAAAGACGACAGATCTGGTTTGGACTAGTGATCACATAATATGTGGTGGTTCAAAATGCAATGATACGTGGCTTGTTGAATAAAGCTAGCTAATCAAGAATGACCACCAAGATCTAAGATCAGATGCAGAAAGGATATTATAAATCCCCAGATGAAACCGTACAAGCTCCAATGTAGAATGAGTGGATCAAGGATATTAAAACTACTTAATCCGCTCATTTAATGAAACAATATGGTGCTTTAAATAATGTAATATGCAATCTGCCCTATTCTGAAGTACATCTGAAGCATTTATGACAAAAATACATTTACATGGCACATATGTTCTGTACAAGACTACTGCAAACCACTGGCATAATAAGGCACAAGCCTTAATTCATTTCACACTTTGACCTGTCAGACTTATCTAATTTTACAGGGGTTTTTTTCTTTGGAATCGAGAGAGCAAAAGCTTCTAGCTGAAATAATCTCCACACCCAAACATCTAATTTTGCTTAAGGACACAAAAATGCTTTACCCAAGTAATAGTACCAATGCATATATGCTTTTGCAAGAACTTTATTGTACCTCCTACATCACCGCTTTTTAGCAAACCCCATAAAGCAGAACCGACGGGACAAGGCAGCAAAGAATATTGCATATGCACCTTGGGACTTCTGTGGTCATTAACCGAGGCTAATCCTTTCTCTTTTTCTATCTACATTTCACAAATATACTTGTTTCTAAACCACATAAACAGTAATAAAGTAAACCCTTCTACTATCAGACTGATGTGTGCTTACACTGAAGGCCCAAAACCTTCATCATATACATACCTGGCCAAACCAAAGTGTATATATATAATGTTTTTTTGAATATTAACTCCAAAAGAAAAACAAAACTAAGAGTATCTGTCCATCAACATAAAAAAACAAAAGCAAGTGACTATAAATCATAACTCATTATATAACTAATGACAACTTGGTGAATCCAGTAATAATTACAATTTATATGCAATCTACTCCAAACGCCACTAACTATCAATTACACACAAATGTGTAAAACCCAAGACCTTACTACATGCATAATATACTAACCAAGTTATCTCAGGATTTATAGTCACTTGCTTTTGTATATTGATGGATGGATACTCTACTGGTTTTTTTTCTTTTGGAGTTGATTATTATTCCAAAAAACATATATATATATATATATATATATATATATATTTATTTATATATACACACACACACACACTTTGATTTACTGCCTTGTCCCGTCTGTTCTACAATCTCTTGATATTTGAGGGGAGTTCTTGAAAGGCTGGTATTTATTTGAGTATTGCAATTATGTTGTTTATAAAAATCTATTGATTGATGTATTCGCTCATAATTTGTATATATGTATTTTCCTAATTATAGAACCTATGCCCCGAGGAAGTGGGCAAGCCCCACGAAACGCGTAGAGGTTTTATTGGTCATGTTTTTAGTCGCACACCATATATGTTAACTGTATAAGAATTGTACAGGTAATTCATTGATTTTAAAGATTTATATTAAAGTTAGACATTTTATTATGTGAATTGGTAATTAGTGGAAATTGATGTAAAACTTTGCCTTTAAAGTCCCCCTTTTTTCCCTTCTGACTTTACAATTTTTGATTGTATTGGGATGTGGCAAGTAGAATTAAAATGATTTATTGAAAATATGTTCCAGTCCCTTTTATTCTTTAATGAAACCAGATCTACAAAGGTGGGGTGATGTCAATGCACCTGAGCAAACTATTCTTAAGCTATAGAATGGGACATCTGAAGATAAAAAGTTTTCACAGCTACTATTTTAGAAAATTTGAGCAACAACACAGTCTACGCAATCTAAGCAAACACAGCCTCAATGTACATGTACTTGTAAGATGACCATTTATATATTTTTCTATCCCATGCTATCAGTATTTAAAGTTTTAGTGTTCAAAACCGTGCACATTACAGAATATTTACTACCATTCTAGGGTCTTTTCTCTTTATGAAAACAAAAGCAGAGGTGTGTTTCTTTACCATAAACCTATATTTTGCATGTGTACAGCAAAGCAACAGCTTCAACTTAATGCTAATCCCTGCTGTATCTATTTGCTTTTTATTTCCTTTTTGTCATTTTGTTTGCTGGAAGAAGAAACCCAGTAGAGCTACATCTAGATCAGTGTTTCTCAACCAGGGTTCCTCCACACGTTACTTAGAGGTTCATTGAACAATTTGTGCCCCTCGGGTCAGTTTAAGTGACACAAGTGATCTTTTTGACTATCTCTATGAGTGGTATTCTTCCCACCGACCACCATGCTAATGTACTGTGAGCTGTGAATATAGTAATTATAGAAGGGGTTCCCTGAAAACCCAAAAGTTATTTTAAGGTTATGGTTTCCCCATGTTAAAAAGGTAGTGAAATGCTGAACTAGATACAAGCCAGAGCTTATATGTGGTTAAGAACTGCTTTCTTCACTAGTGTTCTACAATCCAATATAGTAAGTGCCTTATCTTGCCAAGAATGTCAAGAGATATGTTCAATATTTGTTACAACACTGATCAGGTGAGTGAAGCAGGTACTTAATGTGGTCCAAATCAATATATATATATATATAGATATAGAACAGGTAAGAATCCTGCAATAAATTGTAATAGTATTTTGCCTAAAATTAAAAAAAATACCAAAATAATCCCTGCATGTACCAGGCTAGA
This sequence comes from Pyxicephalus adspersus, assembly GCF_032062135.1. Classification (NCBI taxonomy): domain Eukaryota; kingdom Metazoa; phylum Chordata; class Amphibia; order Anura; family Pyxicephalidae; genus Pyxicephalus; species Pyxicephalus adspersus. The sequence goes on from NC_092860.1 coordinate 38,914,766, forward strand.
TTTAGAATAGCTGTAATATTATTACACAAACCAAGAAGATTTGTAATTCAGATACGGATACCACATATGTTTGATTTGAAGACCATTCAGCTACATCTAAAAAACAATATTAAAATGCAACACTATAGCTGCATTAAACTATCTTCCAGTCATTAGAAGCTTCACTCATATAAGCATTCTTTGTGAAAGGTGTAGATGCTAGCAATCAAGTTAACAAAAAGCTGTTGAAGTTTGGAGGTGAAGTGTTCCTGGGGTATCCAGTGAAAGATATGTTAGTAGTAATTTGCAGGTATGTGACCAAGTGCAAGCCTCTTTTCTAACATAGATATATTTGTGTAGGCAGAGTAATTTGAGCTGCCAATGCACCCACTGAGTCTATAATTCAAACATGACCCCTTTTTTTGGTACACAACTATGTTCTGTACTGTGCATTGGAGTGTGCTACAAAGCAGCTGCATTCCGAAAGATGGTTTGTGGTGCCATTCAAAGTGTGTATCAACCCTTAAAGCCTCATTAAAGTTACCCAAATAAATGAGCATTGCACATATACCTGCAGTTTGATAAGACAATGTACCACCAACCTCTGTTTTCATAGTTCAATCTTGATTTTACTGTTGCAGCAGTATTGTAGAGTGTGGGTAAATAGGAGTACACAGTCAACTAGGTGCCAGAGTTTAGCTGAAGGAGACAATTATTTTCCATCATCCTGGGTGAAAATTTTGCATCAGTACAGCTGTGCCATAATATGTAGTGTCCCTCACCCTCCCTTCTTGATAGAACAAAACAGGCTGATCTACAATATTTGAGTAGCCTGTCTGTATAATGGTTGTTCATAAAAATGATTGGATCACAAACAATTGTTTCAGAAGGCAATTTAGGAGCATCTGTACAACGCTTGACCCGTTGCACTCTGTAATCAGCTCTCGGTAAGAGTAGGGTACCTGCAAGAGAGGACTGGAGAGCAGAAAGCTGCTTTTTAAACTAACAGAAAAGGGTATTTTAAAAATTAGTCACATATAGTATGAGATTTACAGGACATTAAAGAGATGTAAACTATTAGTTGGGATTTACGGTATCAACTGCATGTCTATTGGGTATCCTAATATTACTAAATATTTTTTTCAAACTAGGGAAAAAGAGGGTTATGTAAAAATCCTACTTGCCAAGTTTACTACTCCCCTATTATAACAACAGATTCAAAGTTTCTTGGCAGGTCAAACCTACATAGATAAGTACAAATATTTCAAAGACTGTGGTCCAACTAAAAATCAAAATTCTATGGTTCTTGTGCAAGTCACGAAGGATCATGGGTTGTCTGCTGTCCTTTAGAACACTTTCAAATCGTTAGTAAATGCGGTTGGAAAACAGTCCTCTTGAAGCAGAATATCAGCAAACTGACTTGACTTGCACAATGTTTCTGCCTTCAGTTCAAAACACAGTTTTGTCATTGCTCAATGATATTCAAAGCTTTGGGTAGTTCACTATTGGTCCCACAGCAGAAGTAACAATTGGAATAACCTCTTAATTATAAAGTTGAAATGTATTTTATAATAATTTAGCACAAAATGTTTCTTTTTTTATTATATTTACCCTGTAATGTTTCAAATAATGTTCCCCTGGTATTGTTGTACTATGATGAACAAGTGGTTGATGCAACAATAATACAAAATAAATGTCAAATACAATCAGACAGTTTTAGGAAAAATGTGTGTGTAGCACATTTAATAGAAACATGGATTTTGTCTTACATTTTGACATGTAAACATAACTTGGGAACTTCTTAATATCTGATCTACACAGTATATTGTGCCTGACGCATTTGACAAAGTTTTGATTCCACCTTGGTTATTGTACCCAGCCTATGAATATAACTATCTGTCAGAATACAATGTGTTCAGAAGTGATTGTACGAACCAGCTGAATGCCCTCTCTTAATCCTTATGAAAATATATATACACTTTGTATAGTGTTGTGTAATACAGTACATATTGGCACCATATAAAATAATATCTATAGCTTTATTACCAGATCTACTTCTTAAAATCTATATATGTAAACACATATATGAACAGTTGAATATTTTAGGGATTCTGCATACAGCAACTGTACACCGCACACACAAAAAAATATAAGCAGCCGAAATTTGCACTTATTGTAGGTATAGCACAAATCTACCTATACATGATATTACCACATTGCATGACAGTTATAATATCAATTTTAACAACCAGCCATATGATAGAAAGGAGAAGTTAACGAACAGGAAAAAAACATGAATAAAAATGATACAATATAAATAAATGTTTGTACAGTGGTTATAAAATCTGGTCATTCAAGTTAAAAGCATACGTAATTTCCAGTATATTATTTTGTGATGCACTGTAGGCAGCAGTAGTCCAGAAAAAAATGGAAAAAGTTAAAAACAAATGATTTGCAAAATACAACAGTTCTTTTTATATATAATACAAAAATAATTATTATTTGGTTAGGAAGCTTAAACAAACAAAATAAAACGAATAGAAAAAAAGAAACATTCAAAACAGAACTCATACATCAGGTATTGTCAGTGCATTTATCAAAAATAAAAATAAAAAGTTGAAAAAAAAATTTCAACAAAAATCTTAATCCATGGTTTTAGTTTGTAGCCTGAGGGAGTTCAGTATGTCCTGAGGGGAAATAGGACATCTTAAAAGTAGACAATGTTCTGCAAATAAATACATATCTTGTACTGTTCCCACCACTGTATTGAGATCACTATTAAAACAAAGCCTGGGGCACTTTGTGATGTCTAAGATTGGTGGGTGGATTATAATTGACTTGAAGACTGTCATAGCACTGTTAAGATAAAACCTGTAACTTGCTTCCAGCGTGGCGGATCCATCTGTGCCCACCATCCATCTGTTTAGACATGATTGGCAAAGTAGTAGGAGACTCCCAGTGGTCGTCTTCGCCTGAAAGGAATAAACCACAGGATCTTCCAGCGAGTGCCAAAAACTTCTGAGAAGGTCTGCTGCCATGGTTTTCGAGCTCTCGATCTACAGAAGACAGCATTATTAGTGAAAGACAGCATTCCCATGGTGCATTTCAGTCAGCTTAGACAATACAGGGTTGGCTGGGGATCTATTAGAAGGCTTAGATGAATTGTGTTCCCTAGCATCACAAATGCAGCTTTGCTTTCATTGTGACATGCAGCTGCGATTTAACACCACCTAGCAGGGGCTGAAACTTTATTGTCAATCAACAGAGGGCAACTTCTGAAGTTGTAGACAATCCAGGGATGACAAGAATTCATGTCAGCTAAACAGTGGCAAGTCATTTCACTCCTCTTTGAACCCTGGAAAAACCATTTTGTCTTATCGAAAATTCCCCTCGTCAGAACAAAAGCAAAAACCTAAAAGATGAAAATGCTGTTTCCAGTTCCTATCAGAACAGCTCGCGGCAGGAGATTAGTAGAGACAGGGCTGGCAGCGGTTTGAAAACCTATGCAATTTTGCAGGCTATAACTTAGAATAATGGGGAATGTAAGTAAATATAGATCAAACTGCATAGCCGGCAGCCATTTCTCTACAATATGGTGTTCATAGGCATTGGAAATGTTACCCATTCTATTGTTAGTAATTTTATCAGCTCAGCTGTAATTGAAATAAAACCATTTCCTACAGAACTTTAATTTGTCTTGACGGTTGCCTGAAATATCTTGTTTTTGTAAAAATAGCACAAGGCATTTTACATAATTGGTCAAATCTAACTGGAATACAAAAGCTGTTCTAGTCACAAAATGTCAACGTGACTAATATATTTATTTTGTATGTCCTTTACCTAAGCCAAAATGGTCAATGGCCCTTTTTTCCCCCCCCTTTAATGAAAAACGTACAGTGCCTACCCTGAGAAAATATGACAAATTGGGGTGGGGGGGGGGGGGAGCCCTACTGCTAGATTAGTTTTGTCATTACCCTGGAGTTTGGCTTTAGTTTTGTCATTACCCTGGGAGTTTGGGTTTAAGAGTGAAGGGATGACCATGCTGGTCAGTAGATTGCCGATAAAAACAGTTGCTTTGCTATCTATGGGTAAAACAAAAGTTCACCTTAATAAAATAAGCAAATTTTATATAAGCAAATATCATACTTACATTTCATCACAGCAGTTGGACATTTTTTCTATAGTGGTCATATCCTACATTAAAAGAAGAAAATGCACATTATTAGTATTATAAAAAAAATTTGACTGAACATCTATGACATTTTTTTTCTGTTACATTGAATGACTTCAGAACATTATGAAATCACTAACACTTCAACGTTTTAAACCACTGATTTGACATATAAAAGATTGTGTGGCACAGGTACTCCCTGTAACACATTTTTCACACAAATTCTAAGCCAGGTGCTCTAGTTTCTAGCTTATAGATATTTCTAGAAAATGTTATGACCGACTTAATAAGTTGATTTAGTGCAATGATATTTTAGAATATTTTCGATACAACTGATACAACTGTCCCTGACTGTTATTTTTTAGAATGCCCTTCAATTAAGGGAAGCACATGAAGTGCATTCACAGGTTAAATTGGGACTTTTTCTGCATTTACTGTTTGAATGTGTCTGGACAACACTGCATTGCCAAATGTTGCCTTCTACATTGGAATGTACATCTACAAAAGCCTTATCCAGTCTCAGAAATATGTACAGCAGCAAAAACTTCAGTAGATTCTTCCTTGGCTTGTTGAATAACAAGTCTGGCAAAACCAAGTGACTGTGTTTTTTTTTTATTTTTGTTATTGGGAAAAATTTGTTAGATGAATTAAATTGGCATCAAATGGCAAGCACTGCAGAAGACCTGGATAAAATAGGAAAACCAAGGTCAATAATATTAGGTAGAAGTTCGATCAATAAAAAAAAGCTGGTGTCCAGAAGACCAAAACAGTGTTGTTCATTATATCAAGATTAGCACAAACCCAGCAACGGGTAAGATCTGCCAAACATTACCCCAATGGGTGGCTACAGATGAAATAGAAGACAGCCAGTCATGCGCTGCTGGAGGTCATGGTGGTGCTGAAAGTTTAACACACAACACTGCTTAGAGCTAATTATAAGTAATTTAGAAAGCCTATTTAAGTCTCATCCACTTTTAACAAGATAACTCCTTCTACCTGTGATTTCTGCTAATCACATTAATGACACATTACATTCACTTAATCAATAAAGCCCCAATTAAATCAGACAAGAGTCTTTAACTTCTGAGTGCTTATTCACACTATAGTGATTTTCCTCAGTATGCAGAGGCAAGTTAGAGAATCTTTATTCCATGCACATTAATGCATTTACATTTTATTAAATTTAAGATGATATGATTTTTACACCAAGTATACAAGTACATTGTTGTACTGATTGGAGTTGATGTTGCTATCAGCACTATTGATGAAAAATATTTGCAAAAAATGAATTTATGTCACCAAATATATTTGGCAGCAATGTTATGTTACATTTCAAAAAGCAAAATTTTCTTCTAACCAACAAAACATATGCAAAGATAGTTACCTATCCCTAATCCCAAACTCACCCCTAACCTCAATTTAACCCTTGAAATTAATTTAAACCTTATTTAAATTAGTTTGATAAAGCACGATGTATTACACAAATGCACAAAAAATACATTTTTACCACCCTTTGTACCTGCATCAGTTCATCCTTTGTATCCGAGTCATGCTACAGCCTCACTGAAGGCACTTCATATCTATATGAATGTACCTAAGTGATGGCTACATGGTACTTCCCAGTGTAAATTCTCTGATGGTAACAGTGGACCATAAATGTCTATTATGAGTTAAAAAAAAACAGACTTGTAGCCTGAATCACAATACAGGAGAACCATTGGGAGACAGAGGAGGAGTGTTGTCAAGCCACAATAAAAAGAACAATTACATCTGGTCCATTACCAAATATTATTTTCATCAAAAAGTAAAAGATCAAAAATATTAAAAATATTTTATAAATGACATTAACAAATTAAAAGGAATATGATATTTTGATTGTTGCATGTGCATATACTTTACCTAAGCCTAACCTAAAACCCTACCTTGGACTGCCAACTTAAAGCAGAACTAAATCGCCCTATCCCCATTCTGTCTTGGAGCGCCATCATCTTCTTCACTTATTACCTCCTCCTTGCCATCTTCGTCCATCTTGATGGGATGACATAATCATGCATGCACAACTGCGCTTTTTTGAGAGTTTCACGAAGCAATTAAGCAGTTAAGAGGGCTTTGCTAAGAAAGAACATGCAGTAAGGCCATAGTGATAACCACGTAAGCCTATCCTAGGCATCATTAAGCCTATCCAAGTGCAGTCCATAGTTCAGTCCACATTGTATCAGAGTTACCACTGGTAAAATATATTAAGGATTTACTGTGGTTTCAAATAACAGACTGAGTAGGCAAGTAAAAAATAAATAAATTAGTCATCACATCTGTTTAGCAAGTATGTCTTCAAAAAACTTAAAATTAAATCTTATATTAATATATTTGTTCAAACTTTGTTATGATGGATTTATGCTTGCACCCTCAATTAGCATGACATATTTTGCCTGTAACTGACACATTTATTTCAATGAGCTACAACTGAGGTGATGGCAAAAAAAGAAGTTAAATTGCTCAGTAACAAAAACTAAGATTTAATCACTGTGTAGCTTGACACAGTTGATGCCCTGCCAAATATCTAACCCAACAATGTGTCAATGCTTCGGCGGGAAGTATGTGAGGTCAGGTAATTCACATAGTGTCAGGTTAGGTGACCAGACCCAAGGTTCAATTAACTAAGCTGAATAGCAAGAGACTACAAAATTAAAGAAAAAAAAAAAACTATAAAAAGAAGACCTCATTTCACACATATATTTCCCATGCTAACCAACTAATGAAATTATGTCATTTACATAACAGAAACAAATCTTGATAATCCTTTAAAATTAGGCTACAGATTAGTCTGTTTCAAGGACCTAGTCAAACAGAAAACATCTGGTCATGTTAGGAGGGAAGAAGGACATTTTTAACTTTTAGGAAATAAGATTACCAGATCTATTCATTCCATACAAGTGTCTGGATGAAGTCTAATTATTTATCTGGGTCACATATAATCTGCCTGTGCAGGCTGTACACAGAAGCATGAGAGGGGAAAGGATCACTAGTGAAGTCATGAAATCATCAATCTAGAAGAGCCATATACATGTTTTTTTATATATATTCATTTAGAACGTCAGGCTAGGGCATGACATTTATTAATTTTTTTTTTTATATAAACACTTTGTAATTGCAATCTACAAATTGTGCATCTATGCAGATATATGATACCCTTTTGAGTATCCATATTGTCCTGGTCATCTTGTCATGGTTGCTTATCAGCATCAGATGGAGGTAATGACAGGGCAGTATCTTCTGAATGATCATGTTCTAGTGACTTACAGGAAGGTTTTCAAATATTTGAAAGAATTAGCGACGATCACCACCTCATCACAATGATTTAACAAGAGGGAGTTGTGAAGGGCTTATGACCTTCGGGGTGTGAAGCTTGCAGAGCTCAAACCATGGAGGTCATAGAAAGTCAGTGCTGTATTTCTTTACTGCAACAACTTATGTAAATATTCTCAATAACATATCTTGCAGTAATAAATGTAATCAACAAGCAACAAACTAAATAAATATTCCATACTAAGACCCAGAAAGAAAGAAAAAATGTTCATATGTTACCTATACAAAGTCTTACATTTAGCCACTACTATTTATATACTTCTAATGTCTGAGACACCAGCTTATTAAAGAAAATCAGCCTTTGCATAAAGAAATGTTAATGGGTTGCTCCCATTAATGTCTAATGACATGTACCCACTAGGAAACTACATCTTCCTTGATGCCATGGGGTTGACATTAACAGGTTTTAAGGGTGTTTTTTTAGGGATTAGAGAATGAAAAAATGATTAATACCAGTCCAGTTTCTCTTCCTACAAAAGGAGAGCAAGTAGTGGGAATACACCATTGGAAAAAAATCTTCTGCATAAAAGTAAAGTGCAGGACAAGTTTAGGGATGGGTTGCTGGAGCATAAAAAGAGCAGCATTAAGGTAGGACTACATTTGACCTATCATTTTAACCAAGCATTCCACACATGGCTCAGATTTTAGCAAGGTGGCCATTAACGATCTGCACATATCTGCGAACATGTCTGAAATTTTATCTGAATGATTTAACATAATGTTTGTTTATATTTTTTGGACCCTTAAGCTATGTACACGCGTCCAATGGTTCTCGCCCGATAATCGGCTCAGGGCCGATATCGGACAAGAATCTGGCATGTGTACAGCGCCAGTCCGAATGACTGTCCTGGTGGATCCACGGACAATGGTTGACGAACGATCGTAATGCAAGGGAAGGGGGAGAGAGCGCGCAGCAGGGTGCCGCTCCGTCGCTCTCCATAGAGCAGAACGGTGCTGTATGTACAACACTCGTTCATGCATCTTTCAGTCTTTTGCTGTTGGACAATAATTGCAGGTGTGTATGCGGCTTTAGCCAACTCTAACCGATCAAAAGACATGAAAAATTCAGAGCACTAAAAAAAGTTCAAGGTTTCTTTGCAATTCTAGTATACACCATATATTATCAACATGGTATTCGCCTATAAAACATTAAAGTGCAACGTGACATTTTTTGTAAACTCAATCATTTTACCATTTTACTCAATAAACAGAACATTCACATCCAACATAGATTTCATTTATCAACATGATTAATATAAATGAGACCAGGACTAAACTTATGACCCATTAATTAATCAAGGCCTACCTGGAGTGATTTATAAATCACTGGACAGCATGTAAAGTCAACTGCATTATATAACCACGTAACATTGCTTCAGTTTACAATGTTTAGAAAAAGGTTATGTTGTATATTTAAACATTTGCTGAAATTAGCAATCTTAGCAGGCTTCATTAAAATATATATTATATATTATATATATATATATATATATATATATATATATATATATATATATATATATATATATATATATACACACACACACACACACACACATACATATACACACACACACACACACAATACATACCAGATTTAACATTTGGGTTTATCTACTAGAACCAAAACCACACTATAATGTAGCCATCAGAAGGTTACAGCAACTAATGAAGAGCATGCACATGCAAACTTAGGTACCTGCATTTCGATATTGTTTGGTTTATCTGAAAACAATGAACAATTTTTCGACTATTAACAAAAAAGCTGTATTGTAAAAGTCCACTGTTGTCAACCACATAGCCAATATAGAATATAATTTTAGCATCAGAGTGTTAGCACATTTTTAGGTAGTGCTTGCAATGTTCCTGTGCAGACTACACAACTACACAAGCAGACTAAATTTCCAGCTGTGCGAGTCCAGCATTGTTGCCTCCTCTTCCACGCAAACTGTCATACACACATCCCCTTGTGGATCGTAGGACTACAGAAGTCGATGATGGCGTTGATGAAAGCATCAAAAAGTGGAGATTACCAGTAGAAAAGTGGTGTTCTCTGCAACCACTCCCCTTCTCCCAATATTCTGCACCCTCATATCATGCGCTGGGTTGTGTTTAGGCATAGCCATGGGCTTTACTCAAACAAAAAAATCTGGCTATTGCTACGCCTAAACATTACAGAGACTAATGATCAAATAACTGTAAAGCACAATAGGGCAAATGTAGTCAACTTAGTGGCTCTCCTTCCATATTGTGAGGCCAGTGCAAACTTCAGCTACCTACCCAGCACAATGACATAAAGAATACAATAGGAGTGTCTCCAGCCAATGATTTTGTTGCCCACTGAATGAAGCAAGCAAACCTGCAGGAGCTATAATCCTGCATCATGCAAAACAGGAGTATACGGTACTACTGTGAATGAGGAATCAGTCAATCAGAAGATGGTTTCATACAGCAGATTACCCACCAGTGGAATAAATATTGGCATACTCCCAGAAGGAAAGCAGACATATGACTGGCACAGACCAGTTACTGGGAGGCAAGCTGTTGTGCTAGGGACTATGCCCCTGATTAGTATAATGTATTATAACAAGATATAAAATTGCTGAATGATAGTTTCTTTGGCTATCTAAAACAAAGCTGCATAATGTATTTTCTGCCAAATAAAGTGACAAACTACTGCTGGTTCAGGTAACGTAGTGTCGATGTGTGTATTCCATGACGCTCCTGTGTAATGTAATATATTGCTGCTGGGTAACATACCATGCCATCATTTGGTAAAACACACTAGAAGGATGATTCAATAAAATGTTGTACAATCTCAACATACCAGATATAGCATTGGTAACCTCTGCCACAGGAATACAAGCTTTTACATTTAAAGCTTTAAATGTCTGATCCTATTGCTCCCTAAATATATGTTTACATTTTGATTGGGCTGTTGTTTTACCTAGACATTTTAGAAGATACCAAAGTGAAAATGACACTGGAAGAATTTTCTGCGGTACATAAAGAAACCCTGCAATGCACAGTCCAAACATAAGAAGGAACATTATGAATCAGTAAACAAAATATGAATATAGACAATTACTTACTGTTAGTATACCAACAATCTGTGTGTAGAAAAGGCTGCACATGCCTCCAAACATGACAATACCCATAAAGGTTGATATTCTGAGCATTGCTAACTCATGTCTAAACACAAACACATCCTGCAAATACAGAGGAAACAACATTTGGTTAATTCAGTATGCAGCAGTACAGAAAAAAATGCTTGTGCAACATAAATATTTGTTTTTACTTTCAAAACATACATATCAAAATTTAGCAAGGTGTTGTATTGTATGGCATTGCACTAAATGTATGGCATCACATCATTCAAAGCCAAAATAAGTAAATATAGCCAACATACAAATGAATGAATATATGAATATATATATATATATATATATATATATATATATATATATGAAAGTGTGTGTGTGTGTGTGTTCCACCATCACTCAAAAACACATGGAGACATTTCAACCAAACTTGCCGTACATATGACCGAGACTCATGTGAGTGCACACATTATCTTTGAACAGCACTGTGCTATATGTCAGAGCTATATTTGGAAGTCTGTGTATATGTCATCACTAGGAAATGCATGGAGACATTTCAACCAAACTTGCTATGTTCCATCATCACTAGGAAATGCATCAAGACATTTAAATCAAACTTGCTAGACATATGACTCAGATCCATGTGAGTGCACTGCTGATATTTGTACAGCACTGTGGTATTTGTCAGAGGTATAATTGCATGTATGTATGGATGTATGGATGTGTGTGTATGTATGTATTGCTCAGTGACACTGTGCCTTTTGCGTGCATACTTTTTTTTGGACTTTTTTACAAATCCACATAAAATGTGAACACATAAAGACTACTAGCAGCATGCAAGTGTTACCATCTGAAAATTTGAAATGGTTTAATGTTACTGTCAAAGCCAAGAAGTTTAAATCTGAGTCTCCTGTTTTTTGCTAAAAAAAGGGGCTAAGTCAAACTCTGCCAACTGGAAACACCACCACAAGAACTTTGGAATTACACATCAGCATTTTCTCAATAACATCAGAAAATACAACTCATGTTTCCAAATGACATAATTCGGCATCACATCAGTTGTTCAACAGCCTGGATTTCCATCCACATTCACGGTGCAAGGGCAAATTTACCACAAAGCAGGATCTTTACTTCCGCTGCCAGATCAACTACCAAAATTTCTACAACTCTATTTTATTGAAAACAAACTAATAGAAACTGACCAGAGGTACACTTACATCTCAGGAACAAAAGTTTAGATTGTCTTAAAGTTACAAAGGATGTTTCATGAGCACAAAGTTCTTACTAAAACATTTAAAACAGCATTGGAACATATGCCATTCATTTAGGTTAATTTAAATTAATTGTATATTGTACTTATAATACTTTTAAAACCTTTTAAAAAAAAATATTTGATTTAACACTATAGCTTTATTTGATTCTTTTTTCTGAATAATATAAGATTGCAATAAATAAATACCCTGCAATAAATAGAAAACCCTGAAAGTCTTCAACATTTCAGATTTGAGGTAAATGATTGGGATTGATAATACAATATCGCCCTCTGCTGTTCACTTTTCACTCCCATAACTTATAGCCATATGAAGGGATACCATACTGTGCCTTAGAGGAAACATTTGGAAAACCTGGAAGGATAAAACAATCTGCCACGGCAGAAATATGGGAGCTACCACTAAAGACTTTTTTTTAGAAGTAAAAGCTCCCAGACTGGATGGGCCCTCTGCAGCATCCTGTAAAATGATGGGACTGCTGATACTGCATTGTACGGAATAACGTCAGAGAGCACTGACTGGTCAAATATTGAAGGCAAAAAACTTTGAGGAACTGTATGCACAAAAGGGAGGAAGCCTCTCAGAGTGTAAAAAAAGGTAAATATTTCACTTTTTCACTATTTTCACAAAGAAAAATTATTTTTGTCCCTAGAGTTCAAATTTAAGAATCAATTAGTTATCACAGCTTCTGCAATCCTGTTGGATTTTTTACAATGTTGCAGCACTAAATATTTCTGTTATTCTACACAAAGAAAATGTCCATAAACTAAATATGAAAATGACAAGTGTTATTATATAACAAGGATTTGCAGAAGTTATGTCTCTGCAGCCACAGAACCAGAACTGTCAGCACTAGGCTTACTGGGTTTAAAATGGTGATTGATATTTGGCTACAACTATTAATTACTGTAATTAGATTTTCAGCTACAAACTAGTGACACAAGAATAATTCCCAACTCTGGATTATTCAAGTTAAAGCAGCTCCAATAAATTGGCATTCCACAAGTTTGATGAGATAGATATACAATCTAAAATAAAAAAAAACAAAACAACATGTAAATATGTAGGCTTCTTTTTCAAAACGTCTAAATGCCATTATGATAATGCTTCGGATCCCATACATTTTGAGAATGATTATAATGAAATATTAGTGCTAGATAAAACCAGTAATTTGCAAACCCATAAGGACTGAACTGGTAGGTTCCATATGACTCGTTGATAGGTATACTTTAAATTATTTTGCTATCAAACCTGTACCCCCCTCCCCCCTTTCTATTTCTGCTATGGCCGTTTCTTCTTACCTAACTTTGTTGTTACCTAAGAAAACAAAGTACTACTTATATACACTGCTCATAAAAAAGAGGAAATACTGAAATCACAGATCTTGATGATAAAAATCTTCAAGTTGAAAATCTTTACGGATACACATTGCGCAATTCATTAAGAACATAAAAAAGAATGGTCAATGGAAAACGAAATAATTACCCACCAAGGACTGAATGCAAAATCACGATAAAAAGCTGAAATCACAGAATGATCACCTATACCAGTGTTCAAGCCAGATGTCTTTTCAATCCAGGTGGTAAAAAAAATTTTAGGCATGTGGCAGCCCCTGTATTGTGATCCAACTCTTCAGTAACCACCTAAAAATAGCAGGGTGGTCAACAAAAAGTGCCAGGGGCTGGGGGGAACACTGTATACTTGCTACCTTAGAAGGTCTCTTGGATTCAGGTCAGGGTATTATGGCGGTCAGTCAATCAATGCCTTAGTCATCAAGGAACGACCACCATACTCTGGGTACATGACATTGTGTATTATAGTAGAACACTCAGGCCCCATAACAGATCACTCAGTGACATTGGGGGACTGCTGCACACATACTAGTTTTTCTCCTGAGATCATAATTATTCATCTCACGTTCATTTTCCCCAGAAATGTGTATTATCTGGGGGCTTAAATAACCTTCAGGTCTAAAAATGTATAGTTTAATGTGTGTGCAAATATGACTAAAAATGGCAATGACAGCAAAAGGGTTTGTAATTTCAAACAAAGTGAATGTATTCTGTTTTCCTCCTTTCTCTAATCTGCCTACCCACTAGAAGTCTATTGGGCAGACACCAATAAATGTAAAAAATGAAAAGGAGCCACAGCACCAGAAGGGGTAGGAAAAAATGAACTTTAAAAGTACATTTTTTTATTATTCTGAACTCCAACAATGGCCACAACTGGTGCTGATCTACTTTTTCTTCACCTAATGCCAAAACAGAATTTTCCTTTTAAAAGTAGTAACATTATCATCATTGTGCTGCACATAACCTGTGCAAAGAACAAATTAATATGCAATACATCTCTGCAAAGCATTCACTTTTTCCCATGCCTATTTAAAAAGGTGGCAAATACAAGGAAATACCTGTTGATCTGTCAGAAATCCAGAAAAAAACAATATCTAGGCATGTCTAGGCTAAATTACCCAGTACTGAGTAATTAAACACTCTGTGGAACCTTGAAGGTCTAATGTGGCTTCCACAGAAATAATCCTGATGGCAAAGCATGGCTGAGTAGGAAAGACTAGTTAATATGTATACTGGAACATGTATGCTATTGGTCTAGGCACAATAAAAAGAGCAGTGTTCTGCAGTTTGTCATTTTATGAGAAAATGAAACCATTTTTTAAAAGAAGTATGATATAAAAAAAACTAATCTTACCCAGTTGATGGTTTTCAAAGGCATGAAGTAGTAGTAGTGGCAGAAGTCCAGAATGAGTGTGTAACCACTAAGGAGCTGAGTATAAAAGCAGAGCTGGAGGAACAGCCAGTGATTGTCTTCTCCAACACAGTTGTTTATCCTGTGAAAAACACATTTAAAAACTCAATACAGTTTATTTGTGAAGATATCCTTTTTAATCCAGAAGATTTTTATGCTTGCCCATTTTCTGGCTTTTAACACATCACCTTCAAGAACTGGCTGTTGATGCTTACTAATATATCCCATCCCTTGACAGACACCACTGCTAGATAGACTTAAAGTGGGAGAAATCCTGTGTAAAACTATCAGTTCCTTTGGAGGTTTAAATGGAACATTACCAGCTGTAAAGTATTAAAATGATAAAAGTAATATTGAGCCAAAACAGCACCATACTGGGGAGTATAATGAATCCCCAATTATGTTATCAATTAGTGGCGCTAACATTTAAAAAAAAAAGAATTATAACCAACCATAAAATATTTATATATAATATTATTCATAACTATAATAAATACTTATAAAATCTACAGTTCACTGTACAAAAGTGATTTTTATCCACTGGCTTATTAAGGACTTATTTGATATGTAGATGTTATGGTTGTTTAAACAAAAAAAAAATTAGCACCATCAATTTTATATATATATATTTTTTTTATATTATATATATGCAATTTTAATTATGGATGGAGTGAGGATAGAGAGTGCTCCAATGTCCATGCAGGCTAGACAAGACTTCTCTGATCTATAACCTAGAATGTACTTTAAATAGCATTGTGACTGCGTTTTACCCCATGATATTTCACTTTTTATTATCTGTAATCAGTCACGGGTGACTTTTGAAAATGCTTGGGTCATTACCAGGGACAGTGGTGATCCATCCTTCTGACACAATGCCCACATCGACTGCAGTGGTGAGAGCGTTTTGGTCTCATCATGTTGCATTTGTTGCATAATTCCCAAAATTCTTTTTCTAAAAAACAAAATTGAGTAAACAAGAAGTTAGGATCCATAATCCTGGACATCAGATGGTTGCACAAAGACTTTTTATTGAAAAGATCAGTTGTTTGGGGGCCAGGTCATGCACGCATGGAAAGCTTCTGTACTATGTGTTAAAAGAAGTGTCTGACGACCTCCTTCAGTGCTCTTAACACTCTTTTGTCAGAATGAAGTAAACTGTATTGAGCTCTTTGCTTTAATAAACATGGAAATGAACAAAACCATGTTATATCACACTTTTAATCTCACGCTATTAGCTATGTAACCACTCATTGTCAAGTCTCCTCATCGGCAGCACACTGAAAATAAAGGTGCTGCTAAGGAGATGGCTTTGAACGAGTGGTTAAACTGTTCGGAAGCCTAAGATAAAAAGAAAAAAACCTCAAGTAGCTTAGCCTTTAGGTCTCTAGGATATTGTATAACAAAAGAAAGAAAAACTAGTCTGGCTGCCTGTCAATGTCTTTTATAAAAGCAAGGGAAAAAGACTAAGATGAAACTTGATTTCACAAGCAGATTGGTTAAAATACGGATTTATCCACAACTTGGCAGCAGAATGGAAATCTCACTTGCATACTAAACGGTATGTATTAAAGACAACTAAAATGTTCCCATTTCCTTGTTACATGGAATGTTTTGAATCTATTGTGGAACGTTATTTGCTAATTATACAATTGTATTGAGCACAATAACAGAGTTAAACCCAACAGTTGCTATGGTGATAAAATTGATCAAACACAGCAGAACACCCACTTCTATCCAGTCTGCTGGCTTGTTTTGTAGTTCCTAGAAATGTGCACATGTTCATGGCATATTAAGGTATTGTTCTAGCCATAAAAGGATAGCCCAATATTCAGGTAATTCAGCAAGGTAAAGAAAATACTGAAGGCTGGCAGCACTGCATTTATGTTTATACTAGAACTGCAATGCATACAGTCTCTGGTAATGCTTCAGACAACATAAACATTCCAATTCAAGTGTATTTGCAGACAATATAATATATTATAATATATATGCAGGGCCTCTTTGCAATGCATGTTTTTTTTCCCATAATTTTTTTTTTAAATGCTGCAAAAAGCCAGTGGTGTGCAAGAAATTCAGTAAGTTCCCAATACCTGTTGTTCCAAATTTCCTGCCTCTGTTGTTTGCAGCTGCATACATTTATTTCTTTACCAGCAAAGCAGTGCAGCTGGCTTCAATGCCAAGAACCTGCCCACATTTAGGCAAACTGGGAGATGTAGTCCTGAGGATGCACCATCCTTACCATCACAATAACTATTAATAAAAATTACTTCTGGGCTTGAGATGACCATTTGCAGTTCTTAATGTACTGGTCAGCTTTGTCCAAATCTCAGGTGATACAGGAAAAACATCTAACATGTTGCACACAAAAGTGACCTGACCTACAGTGAATGCAAAGACGGGCTAGCTTTATCCTTGTGTGATATTAAGCAGTGTGTATAAACGGATACAATCTTCCTAGCCTGACAGCTAGGTACCTGCACATTGTTTGGGTGGGACAGACGATGAAATGGTATGAGAGCTTTTGATCAGCTAGATTTATTATCCTCACAATATCTGACCAGCATAATTTACCCATTTTTAAAAAGGGGGTACATTTTTTATGTTCAAGAAACAAAGTACATTATGTACATAAATGGTGCTACAATGTAAAAGCTGACTACAGTAAGGACCTCACCCTTGCAGAAAAACCTCATTATACTGCTTACCTGTTAGAGGAATTTTTGGACTATCGTGCAATTTGCCAGGGTCTGCAGTGGATGCTCTCAAAAGTGAAACCACACAAAAGAATGAGGTAACGTAGTAAGCTGAAAGAGAAAACATAAAATGAGTCACACTTCATTTATAATTTATTATAATATAACAGAGTATTTATAGTTAAGCCATACAATCACACTCAGTGAAAGAAGATGCTTTTTTAAGACTGTCAGTATTGTCAGAATACCACAGCATCACGATTAGTTTTGTTTGCTTTACAAATGCAAATCACACCAACAGCTTTCACCTTTTGTATGGTTTTAAACTGATTCTATACTTTGCAAAGGCGAGCAAATCAACAGGATGACTATAATAGTACATCCAGCAGTACAAACTTAGCATTCCTTTGATCCCTTGACACTCTGTTCAGCTACAAGTGTGAAAAGTCCTTGCATAACTCTATGTCACGATGTAAGTCTAACACAGGACTTAGGACTTTCTCCCCATCCCAAGGACACTTGTATTTACTTTTTTTCATCAAAGCAGACATTAGGCTTGTATACATGGACACAAGCAGAGTTTAATCTGTGTTCCTTTATAGGTGCTTCTGATCTACAGTTTTCCTATTTTGACCTGCAAGTGACCTGCAAGTGACCTCCTGGTAGGCAGCACCACGGTGCTTTAGCACTTCTTTTGACTTTTCTGAAGGAAAGGCAGTTCTAATGCAAACAAAATCCATTAACGGCATTTTAGATATCTGCAAATCACAAGCCTGTAAAAATGCAACATTGCAATAAAACCCCTTGTGCACAAGCAGGTTTTTTCCTAAAATGAATAGGAGAGAAAAGGTCCTCCAAAAGGGGATCCACATCATTCTATATTATTGTACAGTCAGAAGCTGGAGTTCAGTTCAACTGTCCCAGTTAGAATTATTCTAGGAAATCAGTCATCGGGCTAAACATTCTGAAGATACTATAAAAAGTGACCTGATTGTGCAGCGGTATAGAACAACTCTGTATTCTAAATCTCTATATCCAAGAGCCCTATACCATAACCTAAGGAACAAAATAGAAAAAAATATCTAAAAAAGCACACTTAAAAAAAATGGAAAACATGCAAGCAAGCAAATAAATGTATATAAAATTCACTGTTAGAAATAATATTAGGAGAAACAAAAATACTTCACTTGTATGTGAAATTTTTGTACACTGTCATTATTTAGGGAATAAAGGTACAGCATTATTAGGGGTGTTGAAACACATTAGATGGTTTAAGCCTGTCTTGAGAAAAATCAAATTTGCATTAGACTTGTCCTTATTAAAATGCTAGTTGCTTAATTGGCAAGCAGAGACACTGGCACAAATACGGAGAGTCACTGAAAGTGCATGCAGATAAGTTCTCACTTTAGTGGCTGCATGGTTGTTCAGGCCAGCGACAATCATATTGTGTCTCATTGGGTTTAGGTTTCTAAACCTCCAACAGGAAGTGAGAGAAAAGCTACAAAAAGGAGGAAATCCTCTCTAATTTGTCACCAGAAGACGTACCCCTCTTTAAGGGGTTGCAAGCTATTCCTGTTCCAATGATAACAGTAAAGTTGTATATTTCCCATTGATTTGTTAGCGACAATGGTCACTGGGACAAACCAAAAGAGTGCCTGTCTCCAGCTGCAGCATAGATAAAAAATCTTGACATTTAAAACTGGGTACAAATCTTTCCAAACTTTATCCTAACAAAATAAACGTTTTTACTTTATATACACTTAAAAGCAGGTGTAGACAAAAGAGAGTTGTAGGGCAATGCACAAAAATGGAAGTTCATTCACTGGATGTTCATTCATGTTTACATTCATAGTGTGCCTGTGTGAATTTGTAAAGACTGTATACTCATTTCATATAGAACATATCAGGATTAGGGATGAGCGAGCGAGAGAGAATATTAATTTCTATCTGCCGGCGAATCAGACCTTTCTCGCTTACCGAAAATGTAAGCGAGAACAGCCTTCTGATTCAACAAGAGGTCGAGCTCTCCAAAAACAGAAGGATTTCCAGGGATGCGGTCCCCGGGCACCAGAGGTTAATTAACCTCCAGTGCCCTAGGGATCGCACACTCTTTTTAATTAATGCAGCCACAGCTGCAATCATTGAGAAGATGCCCAGCACAGAAGAACCTCCTGACATTGTAATATTAGTATCTCTTACAAATGATATATTTCTATCTGTAACAAATGCATCATTTGTAAGAGATACTTATAATACAATGTGAGGAGGTTCCCCTTTGCTGGGCATCTTCTTAATGATTGCAGCTGTGGCTGCATTAATTGAATTAATTAACCTCTAGTGCCCCGGGGATTGCACACTGAGCTCATCAATGATTGCAGCCATCGTAGTGGAACTGCAGATCACGTGACCATGGGAACTTTGCGGTCACAGCTAATACTGCAGGCGATACACGGGGCACTAGAGGTTAATTAACCTCTAGTGCCCTGGGGATCGCAAACAAGAAAATTCTCAGGGCTGAATGCAGCTCTGGGAATTCTCCTGTTTTAATTTCCTCTTCCGATGGTTTTGTGAAATGGGTTTGCTGAAATTTTGTGGAACCATTGAAAGTTCAAGGAAGTTTTCGCTAGAATGTCAGAGGCATTCTCGCTCACCCCTAATCATGATGTTTATTTTACACCAAATCATGTTTGAATCACACATTCCCAATAGTAGGGTTTAAAAGCACCCCCCAAATAAACAAAAGAAAACATAAATAGAAATCTATGTAAAATTGTGTTTACAATATATGTAAATATACTGGATTATGTGCTGTATTGACACTTTGAGTCGATTGATAAAGTAGCAGATCTGACATTCCCTGGTGGAGAATCTTCCAGGTCCATGTCTTTTAATGGCAGTAATTCATTCTCAATCAGGGAATGTTTCTTTAAATGTCAGATTTACTGTTTTAAAAATAAACCTCTTTGTAACATTCGGAGTCTGTATTGCATTGAGGGACAAGGCTGGCATGTTAAGGGAGTTCCTTCTGTTTACTAAATGGCCAGCAAACAAACATAAATGGTAATGAGGGTACATATCAGACTGGTTACAAGATGTACAAGGATGATCTACCAAAACCATGGCCTCCACAGAGACACAGGACACAAATGGTATGGCAAGGCAGAAATATATATAGAAGATAGGGGAGCTGTAGTAACAATCATTTTAGTTAACAGCTTTGTGTCACGTACTGATCTGACATATTATTGCACATCAAGTAGTCTATTAAGCCAAGCATTGGGGAGTTTAAAAAAAACACTGTTATTAGTCACTCATTTACCAAGAACGGCATTAATGGGAGATGTAAAATTGATAAATCCCGTGAGAAAGGCTCTGCCCCACCCCTAAATGTTAATTTAAAGCAAATCAGCATACATGTCTACATGTCACTACAACCTAAGAAATAAACCAACTCCTGAACTTCTGGATCATTTCAGTCTGGCCAAAGAACTAGAAGCCAGAAGAGGGCTGGACAAACATGGTGGTGAAGTGCTGGAGCAAGGACAGGACATTGCTAGTACATTCTGTGTAAAAGAACTTGTCTGCTACCAGTTTTTTTAATTATTAAGTTTAGTTCTGCTTTAATTTTGTGTCGTTCGGCTATCAACCTGCAGCCACGTTTAGTCCAAGGGTATACGTACACCTTGACCATACAAGACCAAGCAATATTCATACAAGAAACTCGATGCATATTTGTATGCAATCAGGAAGGCCCTTACACAACATAATTGATAGAGTTACACAATTGGTAGAAGATTGTACAATCAGACAGCAACATGTGTGGTGAGCTTAAAAGTCTAAGGGCTAAATGCTAGCTGTATGAACATGCAACACTTGTGTATGGGTGCAATTTGCTAAAAAAAATAACTGCATGGCTGCGATTATTCAGGAACTGATCATGCATACTGCCACGGCTATGTGATAATGTATTTGGTTGCAAATTACCGGAAAAAGCAACTTTTTTTTTATCCTTATCTTAGACCAAAAACTATTATGTATAGTTAGTTAGTACTGTGCAATTGTAGATCACCAAGGAAAAAATCTTTATTTAGTTACTGTAGTGTGTTTGATTTTGTTTTCTGCCTTGGATACACAGTAAACATAAGGCGGATACAAGTTACATACCCCATATGGCAGCAGCTGGGATGTGTCCTTCCTCAAAGCGGGGGAAGAGGATGAGCTTTGGAATAAACAGTGTGTTGTATAGCCAGATGAAGAAAATAACCCCAACACAGCACCATCCCTGTGGGTCAGCAACAAAGTGTATAGGCAGCCCCATTCTTCATAGTCCCAACACGTCTGGGAGGAAAAAGAGTCTAGGCACAAATCTGCAGAAAAGATCACAAGCGTGTTAGTTATACAAAGCGCTTTCAACAAACGGCTAAATTCTTCTTTGTCAAAACTCAAACTACAAAGCTGAAGCGTGCAATTGCATTTTTTTCATTTATAATTCTAAACACCAGAAGTACCTATTGACATTCAAAAAATAATTTTACTGCTTCTATATCACATTTCAATCAATAGGATAAGGGTGTGCCCATTGAAGGATCAGAATACATAGGCTTATGTTTTACAAATGCAAACAGAAATGTTGAGTCACAGGGAAGTGTAGAGCACAAATGACAATGGAAATGCAATAGCATAATAAGGAGTGTAAAGTGTGATAGAACCATGAATCTCCAGGTAGATGTTAGTAACAGCAGGTGGTTAAACCAGTAACTCCTGTCTGTTGGAGGCTTTTTTTTATTTATTAACCCCTGGACAACTGAAACTACTACTACTAAATTTTTTAAAGTAATGTTAGAAATCAAGAGCATTCTTTGATTTTATGGTCACATTATTGTAAACTAAGATCCACCCTTGTAGGCAAAAGCGAAAGTTGTCTTTATTTTAGTTTTAAACTTACTTTCTATTTGCTCCCCCCCCCCCCTTTATCATTCATCAACAGAAATACAACAGAACACAAGCAGCTCAATGTAAAAGATATGGAGCTTACACAGTGCTAAAGAGTTCTCTTCACAACCCTCATTCTTCTTCTTATTATTATTATTAATAATAATAATATTAATACTATTATTATTAATAATAACAAACAGGTTTTATATAGCACCAACATATTTCACAGCTCTGTACATGAAATATGGGTTGCAAATGACAGACACAGAGTGACAAAAGAGGAGAGGACCCTGCCCCAAAGAGCTTACAATCTAGAAGGTGGGGGAAGTATCACACAATGGGAGGGGAGATGTGAGAGTACCATGTGCCTGTAGAGCAAAGCAGTGCTGTGATATAGCAGAAAGGGGAATAAACCCAGAAAAACACCCCAGGAGCACAGGTCCACTTTAGGTAGCCACAAAGATGGACTCTAACCTTAGGACCATGTGACCTTTTTTCTAACCTCTGTCTATAATTAGTTAGGTCTGACATTATCTCAATGATTTTGCTGACTGTCCTGTCCTGAACATCTGGTCTTTCTTTAGGAAACAATTAAGGTGCGTACACACTTCCAATTTTTATCGTTACAATCGAACGACGAACGATCGATTGGGCAAAAAATCGTTGGTAAAAAAGTAACCAACGACGCCGACGAACGAGGAAAATTGTTGGAAACGAACGACCGGACCGGCGGATCGGATTGGGCGACGATCGTTGAACATCGTTCGTGTGTACGGTCGTTCGTTGATCGTCCATGTTCAGAGCATGCGTGATGAACGAACGTCCGTTCACTTTCCTGTCGTGCACATAGTTCCTCTATCGCTTAAACGATCGTATCTATTGTGTGTACAATATCTACGAACGATCGTGTCGTTACCTCTATGTACAGGATCGGTGCTATACGATCGTTCGTGTATATCGTGCAGGAACGTTCGTCGTTCGTTTTCCGACGATAATAATTGGAAGTGTGTACGTAGCTTTAGAGTCCATAGACATTATTGCCTCCCTCCAATGTGAAAAGTATAACTTTATAACTTTCGGCTTGAAATATGCTGAAAGTTATTTATGAACTTTTCCATTTTTAATACTTAAAGGATAAAAATAAGAAAATAGGACTATGGAGAAAAATCAAAAGATGTTACTGCTAAGTGAGAATAGAGCCATCTTCAAGGGAAGTTCGCTTGCTAAAAATTAAAATTTGCAATGTGTTGGATCTCTTTTCTCTAACTAAACAGCGAGGTAAATTGGCACAATTTGCAGAATAGTTATACTTTAGTTAAACCAAAGAATAAAAAAAAAAATATTATACTGCAGCTTTACTGGTCCAATACCAGATGTGATGGCTATACTACTATATTTTTTACTCTTCAAGTACTAACATGACCTGTTATACTGACAGAAATTCAGTGTCTTAAATTCCTGCAGCCTGAACTAAAATCTCAAAAATTATCATTATCCACTCAGTCCTGTATGTAATCTACAGAAGAACCCTGGTGTCTAGAGATTAGCATGGAATGAAATGTTTGTACTTCAAATCATAGAGAAGTCTGTGACAACACTGCTCCCCCAAAGATACATTACAGTGAGGAAGTGTTAGGACAGGAAGTGCACTACTGGCAAGATCAATGAGAATGAAGAAATAGTTGTGCTTTATGTCCGGCATCCATCCCTGACACCGGGGTGGCAAAGGCTGCTCTGCAGCTCACGCAACAAACAGTTCCAAGTGTAATGCAGCTCTTCCCAGATATATAATAATTGGTAATAAATTCTAATAAAAGGTCATTTTCACATGTTTTACAAGACTTTAAAAACCCAGAGATCTCCAATCTTATCAATTATATCCACCAAACTCAGCTCTTATTTTTCTACTTAGCATAAAATGTCACAAATGACTGATTGCCAAAATGCTGTTTGTTTTCTCAACTGCAGAAATAGTCTGAGGGAAGAATGATCCTTGACAGCCTGTTTGCAATGTCTCAGAATCTAATTTCATGCTCCTATATACTGAGCAGAGAAAGAAAGAGAAATGACTGGTTGCTACGGGCAATGTAGACTGTTGGAGGCATTTTCTTTTCCAACAGCCAAAAAAATGAGGTTTGATATGCAGAGCTAAAATTCCTCGTGCTTATCCCTCTGGTTATTACCCATTTTGAAATATGTCAGTTGCAAATTACACAACTTTCCAGTTACACAAACATAGATTACAGTGTTGAAACATTTACAATTGGTATGTAGGAAAATTATATGTGAATGTAATTCGTTTTTTAATGGTATTGATCTTGCTTCTTTTTTAATTATATTTCACATGCACATATGAAATCAACATTCTATGTCCAGAAAACATGCCTTCTTAAAGTCCACCATTATACCCCCTCTTCAGTAGACTAAATTCACTCAGCTTATATTCATTCCAGATATGGATGAATGTGACAGTTCGGGGCCAATCAATGCCACTGGCATTGGTGAGAGCTCACAGTACTATGTAACCTACAATGTAAGCATATCCTTCTCCAAATTGTGTGGAGTAGGAGGGTACCAAAGAAAAGGTCACTATGTGCTGCCGAGGAAGTGCAGGGAAATATAAGTGATCCTGTTGCTTGGACCTCTCTGACCAGACACTTTAAAGGCAAGATGTCCATGCCAGGAGGGTGAAGCACAATATCACCAAGACTGTAGAACTGATTGTAGTATTTACTTAGGGTGGACTTTTAAAGTTGTTCAATGAATAAACCAGAACCCAAGAAACCTCACCAAATGCCTGCTATACCAGGGGCAGTGAATGGATTTTGAATATGGGTGAGAAAGTGGCTTGGGACATAAATCAAGGGTCAGAACAAGAGCAATTAAAAACAGAAGACAACAATGGTGCCATTGATCCAGTACCACTTCTATCTTTTAATAACAGCTGAAAATGTTTGCCCAATGCTGTTGTTACCGGCTACAATCAATGACCCAACAGAAAAAGATAATTGACCTGCACTACCATAATGATAAACCCAGCATCCATATAAAGACTTATCTACCTATACATTTTTGGCTCCTGTAAAAGTAAAGATTTCTGTGTGGTCAGCTTTTAGACCAAGAGATCTACTAAAGACCCTTGTTGAGTTGATGCTTTTATTCATGTATAAATAATATATGCATGAGCCTAAAATAGTGCCATGCAGAGTTACATTTTTATCTGCAAATAGATATATATGTATAGATTTTTACTGCATTTCAAGAACACCTACTACAAAGCATTTAGGAGGAAATGTTTAGTTGTCCAATCTAAAAAGCAGGTATATGGCTATTTTGGGTATTAATGCTTCACAAATATGCTCTCCATTCCACTGGTCTTAGAACCCTGAAAACCCATTTATTTAACACGTAAACTTTACATGACTGTCTCCTCACAAATCAAAGCGTTATTAGGTGGAGAGGCCCCCATGGGACTTTACCAGCTTCACAGCACATCCCAATTTTTCATGAATAAGTGGGTCATGCTTTGCTTAGAGAAGAATAGTATAGTGAAGAAGATGTCCATAATGCCCCTATGTGACCAAAGTTAAGGCCATTTCAGATCCGCAGCATTCTACCATAAGCTCAGCCACGGTCCCAACCGATCCCATTTGAGAGGAGCAGTCAGGACCACTCTGTGCACATGGATGTGGTGGAACGCAGTTCCAGAAAGTGACACGTAACTTTTGAAAGACAGCACCACAGCTGAAACTACAGGTAGGTCCACCAAGGTATGAAAGGGTCCATACAGTTACACTATACTAACAGCCAAAAATGTTTATACCTATATATACACCTGTATACTGTAGGAAACTTTTTCCTGCCTACATCAGGAGCTAAAAGGCAACCCTATATTTTTTCCATATTACCCATGCACCCCTATTTATAAACAAGACTTAAAAACTTAGAGCAATACAAAGGACCTGATTTATCAAAGCTCCCCAAGACTGGAAAAGATAGACTATCAGAGAACCTGGGTTGATCCAGAAAAACTGACACAAATGTGGTCCAAGATTGGAAAACCCTTTCTAACTAATAGCAAATGATTTTAGGAAATCCATTCCAGGTTTGTTGGATCACTCAGGTTCTCCCATGATAGTCTATCTTCTCCAGTCGTGGAGAGCTTTGATAAATCAGGCCCAAATATATTATATCAGATTGGCTGCTTTGAATTACTCAACCCAGGATTGCTGCCCTCTATGCATGCTTGCCCTCTATGCATGCTTAATTCAGATTTAATCTATACATACTATCTAATGTACAGCACTGCGCAATATGTTGGTGCTAAATAAATCCTGTTTATCAAAAAAATACATTAGGATCAAAAGAAAAAAAATTGTTAAGTCAGATTCTTTAAAGTATAAGAAAACATTGCTGGATAGACTATGGAGTGGTATCGGGAAGCTGTGTGGGGTGTTACACCATGCTGGGCATGTAACAAAAAACTTAACGGATCTGTAAAGCCAATCACTTTTCCCATTTCTCATGGGACATATCTTGGCCATAGTATTATTATACAAATATAAGATGATCTTGGAGGTCCCTGTATAGGCACCCATTGTTACAGGACAACAGCGGTTTCCCAGTTGTGTCTGGGATATGTGATAAAGTATGATGAGTTATTTCACATTCTATTTTATTTTTCACCTTTTTTCATTCTTACATCTGCTGATCACTTTACAAGCACATATTGGTGACAATGGTGAGCCACACTTGTATAATGTGTGTTCCCATCTGTCACTCCCATGGCGTGACAACACCCAGACACAACAGTTGTCATCCTGTAACAATGGGTGGCTATACAGGGACCTCCAGGATCATCTAATATTTGTAATATAATATCATATTCCCCCACCTACTAGACTGTAAGCTCTTCGGGGCAGGGTCCTCTCCTCCTGTATCACTGTCTGTACTAGTCTGTCATTAGCAACCCCTATTTAATGTACAGCGCTGCGTAATATGTTAGCGCTATATAAATCCTGTTTATTAATAATAATGGCCAAGTTATGTCTCATGGGAAATGTTAGTGAATGACTTTACAGATCCTTTAAGATGTTTTGTTATTGTACATTGATATGGAATGCGTTACATGCCTACCATGGTGTAACAGCCCACACAGCTTCCTGATAGCACTCCATAGACACGTCTAGCCAGCAATACACATACATAACCACACCTGGAGCTGCAGGAACTTTGTCCTTCTAGCAGGCACATGCCATGCCTCTTCTATTCACAAAGGACCGTACTCCGATAACTCACCGAATTTACTCCCGTGACAACGACAAAGGGCTAGCCAGGGACCTCACACCTGACTACAGTGTGTCTGCATTCACCGGTTCAATTCCTCATAGTGATCCGCCCACAACTTCCTGTTCCTGCTACACACAACACCAGGCGTCCACACACGGAGGCACCGCCTCTTCCGATAGGCTCAGCCAATCGTAGCTCAGACGACGGCATCAGCTAGATCCTTCATTGGGCTTGGAGCTGTGGTGTATGGTTGCTGC
This sequence comes from Pyxicephalus adspersus, assembly GCF_032062135.1. Lineage (NCBI taxonomy): Eukaryota > Metazoa > Chordata > Amphibia > Anura > Pyxicephalidae > Pyxicephalus > Pyxicephalus adspersus. The sequence continues at coordinate 38,942,591 of NC_092860.1, forward strand.
TATGGTGACCGCACCTCTCTATATGAGAAACTGATTGGTGTCATTACATGCTGTTTGTTTCTATAAAGAGATTTTAGGGCAGTTTTACCTCAGACACAATGGAGGCAGATAAAAACATTCGTCGTACTGGGGATGTAAATTCCCCTCAGCAAAGTGAGCTGGGGCAGATGCAAAATTTCTGCAGTTTTCAGCCCACACTTTCCTCTGTGCGAATATTGTATTTTATCCCATGTCATCACTTGTGTTTATGAGGAGCTCAGACACAATGCAGGCAGTGATGTACATGGCTGTCCTGGGGTCCAGCTATCACACTGACAACTATTCCGCACCCTGCATAGTCCTCTAAGAGATATTACTGCCCGCCATGGGATGTATGTACAGGTAGTCCCCGGGTTACCTACGAGATAGGACTGTAGGTTTGTTCTTAAGTTGAATTTGTATGTAAGTCAGAACAGGTACATTATTTTAATAAATGCAATTAGGACAGATGTTTGTCTCCATATATTATTAGGCAGGGTGGTGTCAGTTACTGTATATAATCCTCGCTGTAAATTAATCACAAACAAACCAAAAAAAAGGTTTATGGAGCCTAGAGCAAGCTGTGCTTTGATATGCAAAAAAGAAACAAGTGCAGAGTTTGTCTTGGTCATTAAAGAGTTACAGGAGGTTTCAGAACAGCAAAAGACTTCTGCGAGTCATGCAAACCGCACACCGTCCTGCACACATACAAGCAGGGAAGCCCTGTTTGTATCTAGGAGTTGTCCGTATGTCAGATGTCCTTAACTCAGGGACTACCTGTAAATGTATCAGAACTAGATAGGGTTTTTTATGCAGCAAAGGATTCCTTCCTGCCTGATGGGGATCTCTTAAATTGTGCATCCACAGCTCAGTGTTCAAATTCAGTATATTTCAAGATATATAGTTTCTTCATTCCAACATGACCAATCAAGGCTGTTAACCTCCCTGGCGGTATAAATAATAAGTATTTTTAAATGTAAAAGTGATACATTTAAAAATACTTAGTATTTTAAATTTCCCGCCTTGTCGCGCCCCCCAGCCACACACTCGCACACAGATGCCCGGCTGGCATCTGCTTCCTCTAGCGTTGCGTCCCCAACATTCATATGCTGGGGACACAAATGCCGGCCGGCATCGCCAGGTTACACAGATGCCTGGCCAGTATCTCCAGGGAAAGAAGATACTGAGCATTGCTGCAGGTAAGCTTACCAGGTAAGCTTTAAAACTCCCTGGCAATTTTACCCGAGTGTGGCTCCGGGTTTCCCCTTTTGGTATGGATATTTCACCCCGAGCTACACTCGGCATTACTGCTAAGGAAGTTAAAAGTCCCAAAATTCTTTCAGAATTTTTTTGCCTTGTCCCTCCTTCCTCCTCAATTGTCCCTCCATTGATGCTTCCCTCCAAAGCTGTCCTTTCCCATCTCAGATGATTCAGAGGTAGGTATACATGAGCTTCTGACTCAAAACAAGCTGAAACAAATATGCTTAAGCTACGTACACACGGCAGATTTTTATCGCCCGATAATCGGCATCGGCCAAATATCGGGCAAAAATCTGCCGTGTGTACAGTCGGTGTCGTCCATCGCCCGAACAACCGACCTGCCGGATCCACGGACGATGGACGACGACCGATCCTAATGAAAGGGAAGGGGGAGAGCGCGCAGCAGGGTGCCGCTCCGTCGATCTCCCCCTTCCCTCTCCATAGAGCATGAACGGTGCTGTATGTACAGCACCGTTCATGCATCGTCCAGTCCCTTGTCGTTGGAAAGGATCGTGAAAGATCCTATCCAACGACAAAAATTGCAAGTGTGTACGCAGCTTTACACTCCCTTTGATCAGCTGTTGTTTTCAGTGGGGCTTGGAACTACCTTTTGAAATACCTTTGTGTAAACAAAGCCTCAGTCACAAGGCAAAAATAAGTGGTATTCCTGGAAAGTTCACACACTACTATGGAAATAAGCAAATGAAAAAACTGCACACAACATCTGCATAAAAAAAAGTACCTAAAATATGGCAGTAGCTGGGAAAAATACTGCCCATGTCTTCTTGGGCTGTTAACGCAACAGATTAAAAAAAAAACTGAAGACATAATCCAAAGCAGTATAAAGTGACCTATTGATATAGTTTGACTACCCACAACAGCTGTGAATTGTGTAAGAGGCCATTTATACCAGGTCCTTGTACTATACCGGGGGGGGGGGGGGGGGAAAGGGTGCCCAACATGTGGATCGCGATCATGGATCTTGCCTAGATCACAAAGGCAACATGAGTAGATCGGGAAGCCCTGCCTTTCAAAATAAACTCTACCGCGCACAGCAGATATAACATGATCGGAGTAAGGTAATGGTCAGAAATGTACAGAATTGTAATCTGCCTTACATGTTCATGCTGTTATGCAAGGTAAACAATATATATTTTAAATATAAAGTAAACTCGCTATATATATAGATAAATAAATATATTGTTAGGTCCATAAATATTTGGACAAAGACAACTTTTTTCTCATTTTGGTTCTGTACATTACCACAACTAATTTTAAATGAAACAACTCAGATGCAGTTGAACTGCAGACTTTCGGCTTTAATTCAGAGGGTTGAACAAAAAGATTGCATAAAAATGTGAGGAACTAAAGCCTTTTTTAACACATTCACTTAATTTCAGGGGCTCAAAAGTAATTGGACAATTGATTCAAATGCTATTTCATGGGCTGGTGTGGGCAATTCCTTCGTTATGTCATTATCAATTAAGCAGATAAAAGGCGAAGAGAAAGAAACAAAGCACTGGTGAACTCAGCAACGCCAAAAGTGCTCGACATCCACGGAAGACAACAGTAGTGGATGATTGCAGAACCATTTCCATGGTGAAGAGAAACCCCTTTACCCAAGCCAACTATACAACACTCTCCAGGAAGTAGGCGTATCGATATCCAAGTCCACCATAAATAGAAGACTGCATGAAAGTTAATACAGAGGGTGCACTGCAAGGTCTAAGCCACTCATAAGCTTTAAGAATAGAAAGGCTAGATTGGACTTTGCTCAAAAACATCTAAAAAAGACAGCACAGTTCTGGAAAAACATTCTTTGGACAGATGATACCAAGATCAACCTTTACCAGAATGATGACAAGAAAAAAGTATGGAGAAGGTGTGGAACAGCTCATGATCCAAAGCATAGCACATCATCTGTAAAACATGGCGGAGGCAGTGTGATGGCTTGGACGTGCATGGCTGCCAGTGGCACTGGGACACTAGTGTTTATCCATGATGTGACACAGGACAGAAGCAGCCGAATGAATTCTGAGGTGTTCAGAGACATACTGTCTGCTCAAATCCAGCTAAATGCAGTCACATTGATTGGGAGGCATTTCATATTACAGATGGACAATGACCCAAAACATACAGCCGAAGCAACCCAGGAGTTTATTAAAGCAAAGGCATGGAATATCATTGAATGGCAAAGTCAGTCACCTGATCTGAACCCAATTGAGCATGCATTTCACTTGTTGAAGACTAATCACTGAAGTAAATCACTGAATATCAGGATCACTTTCTGGAAGTCTTGACTGTGCCTGACATGAAATTACATCTAAACCTGCAACATACCTTGAATCATGTATGATAACATTTTTTTTAAAGATTCTCACATGTAAAAGGATATGGGTGTTTCTAATTAAACAGATTAAAATGCAAATGTAATTTTTATTAACATAAAATTATACAATACCATATGCAGAAAATACATTTTTTTCATTTAAGATAAAGATTGCCTTAAACATGAATCTTATTCTAATAAATGTGTTATCTAAGTGTTTATCTCTAATTAAAACAAACTATTTTTGACAAACTGGTGCTAGAATACAGAACCCTCCCTAAGTACAAGAGTCCAAGGAGAAGCATGATTGAATGTCTATAGAAAATGAACCCTGTATATAGGGATTGTCAATTCTGACCTAAAAATGCTAGATCAGTGTTTCTCAATCTTTTTATTGTGCAGGAACCCTTGAAATCTGGGAGCCCCGTCTATAAATATTATATCCACAGCTAACAGTAAATTAGCGTAGTGGTCAATAGGAAGAATATCACCCTTACAGAATGCCAAAAATATAATTGGTGTTTATGGTAACTGATCTAAGAGGTGCACATTGTTCAAGGGACCCTCAGCAACCTCTGGAGGAACCCTAGGGTTCCATGGAACCTCAGTTGAGAAACACTGTGCTAGACGATCCAGCGGCTTTATTACTTTTTGAGGAATTTTGACTTGTGATGCTTGTGATGGCTCAGATAATACTAAAAATACTGAAGCCAGAGTCAGTAAGGGAGCTAACATTTCCATAAAAGTCAGCAATGGCAGCCTGTGCTGTTCTCTCAGGTCAGGTTTTCTTCATGCATATTCACCTCCTCCACCTAAGGACCAAATTTTAAATATAATGTCCTGTTGACTCTTTTAGTATAGTCATTGGATCAAGTCATATTAGCAGGTAAGGATTTCAAGTTTGTCATTAGGCCTTACTGATTTCCATAGGAGCTGTGTTTATGAACCGTGCACTTGCATTCTTCCACTATCATAACAACTTTTATCACACTGCCGGGTTCTTTACACTTTAGTTTAATGTTCTTCATCCTGAATTTATAAGGCTGACAACGAGAACAGCTGTTAGGTTCTTGTCTTTGGTTGGGTACATAGAGAGAGTTGCATTTGCCAAAGCAGAGATTGTTCTGTATCACTACATCTTTACAATTTTCATGCGATATATTCTGTGAAAAAAAAAAAAGATATATATATATATATATATATATATATATATATATATTTAAATGTCAAACAGAAAGTTTCATGTTTTTTCTCTATTTGTAATCAATTTTCATAACCAGAAAATAGCGGTATATCTATCTCCATCTATCTATCCATCTCATAATGCCCAATACTAGCATAATAAATCAGAGATGGATGCTACCATTACCTGGTTTCTAGATTGCATAATTTTCTGAGGATGTTCCATCAGTTTAGGTGCAGGTAAATAGATTTGGCTTCTAGGCCCCAGAATATTTTGTAGCTATGAGTCATATAAAACTGGCTTATTTCTGAGGTTTTGCTTTGTGACCATTGCTGGATTTTAGTAATATACCCCTCAGCCCATGAAGGGGGTTAGATTGGTTTCTAAGGGTTATTGTAGTTTACACATCTTTACTTGTCCCTACTTTATGTACTTTTCTATCTGTGAGGATAAATACATGGAGCCATGGATAGCAGTTAACACTTAACCTATGTTAAAAAGACAGTTTTGAGCAGACAAACATTTTATTGTCATTTTATAATCAAAAAGTAATCTAAAAATTGCTATACCAAATTCCTTCATGAGCAAAAGTGTACCATATATAGCAAAAAAAGTGGTGCACTCTTGGAGGCCCTACAATATTTCTCCAACCTTTAGCAAGTCTTAGATAGATAGGAAATGTTACCAACGTCTTACTGTTGGAGCCCATGCATTCTTCACACTCTGCAGCCTGACATAGTCGTCTCATCTTACTGAACTTCTGAGCATACAAACTGATTCATCAGGCCATTCCTCTTAAATTATCTAATTTTATCTGATTTTGCAGTAATCTAAAAAGTCTATTTCTTAGATAATTCTTGTAATTTAAATCCTGATGCTATATAATGACATATTAGAGATGAGAGGTCAAAATGTAGTAAAAGTAATTAGTAGACATTTACTCACCTGAAAAAACGGTAGAGTCTGGCAGACTTCCTGCTGCGCTTCTTGTACTTTAATAGTATGATGTAGATCTTCTGGGTTTGCATTCAGTTTATATATAAAATAATTCCAGAATCTTTTGGCATGCTTCTCAGGTAAGTTTGTTTTTTTTTCAGTGACTCGTTCAGAAGTAAACGAGTTTAGGGTGTTTGTTCCTAATGCTTCCTGGTTATGCCTTTTTCCTCCATGAGTGTCTCTTGGTAAAAAACTTAGTTGGGGCACTTCGTTTTCGTCTGGATTCCATTCTGGTGCTTCTGTCTTAACATGATTCTTACTTACTACTAAATCATCAATTGCCAGATTCTGAAGATCTTCCATATCTCTTGTGGAGTGATGATGAGTAGGGACAGAGCGATTGTTAGCTCTTCTATCGGTCATCAGTTCTTTTGCTACAGTATTAGCCATGATGATGAGCCAGCAAAATGAGAACCAAAATGAGAACCACATGTTGGAACACAAGTAATGCCAAGAGTAAGCTAAATGTAAGGAACAGTCTGCTTTTAAAGTGCTACAGCACATGATCTAGTTCTCACATTACCTGGTATCTTAGTGCTAAAGTGTTGGGCTTTTGGTATAGTTATGGTAATTTATACCTTTGTTATGTTAATCCAAACACTTGAAAAAGATGTAGATGATCCTCATTCATGCCTGTCTTTTCATGACTAATGTTTTACTATTTACATACAGGTCTGGAAAATCTTGATGTGTATATGAGGCAAGGACCACAAATGTTATGGTTGCTACTGTAGATTCAGATTTAGAAGATGACCATTGTAGGTCTAAATATTCAGCTCAAGTGAATAATGTAGGGATAACTGTCTCTTCTAATTACATGTTTCTATATGATCTTTATTGCCATTTTTCCAAATACAAAAATACATATTGGATTCAGTATTCTTCCTGCCAAGGTTGCCGGGACTGACCCTTGATAGATGGGCTGCATAGTGCTATCTCCACGGTGAAAGGGTCCCTGGCACAATGTAGGCAGTAAATGTTATCTTGCCTAGAGTCATCATCTTAATTTATTATTAGTTTTTTTTTTTTGGTTGTTTAATAAGAATAGAAAAATAGATTTATATTGTAACAGACTAGTGTAACGTGCAGTGTTTTGTTATATTTTAAAGCTATCCATAAACATTAGAAAATAGTGCTAGTTTATCTGAAAAATCAGTGCATAAGCATACATTTTCAGATTGCCCAATGGTGAATGTGTGTATCTATAGAGGAATGTTACATTAGTAAATCATGTCCTTCCTTGGCCTGACTATGAGAGTGGTTAGCTTGCAATATCCAACAGGGCTGACTTCTGTTTCCACAAGACCTGTTGGAAGGATCTGATTCTAGAGAAGAAAAACAATCCCTATCACCCAATCTAGTCCACAGTCAACTGAGGAGAATATTTTTCATTTATTGTAAAATATAACATTAGGGCAGATCTGGAATAAAGGTACATACGTTGACACATTTGATATTTGGGTCTTTATTTAACAAACTATGCAACCATCAAACAAACATACAACTGCTGGAAACATTTTGTATATGATGGGCTTAGACATTATAAGCTTTAACAGTAAGATAATATCATTATTTTTTCATAACGGTACTGGTATTTTCAAATCTTAGCTAAATATAAAGCTGTCAACCTTTTATTCTTATTAGTGAGTTAGCTGTGTGAACTTGTTCCATTTGTAGTTATTTTTATTATATTTTATCTGCTATAGTAAGTTTTATCATACACAAAATCCAATATTACAGGTCAAAATACAGGAAAAAATATGTACACTTGTACAGGCAAATTTTCATATCAAAAAAAGATAACAAGCAGAGACATGAGGCATTTGATTGCAAAGCTGAAACTATGTTAAATTTACCATGTGTAACTACTGTACATTATTTTGTATAAAGGCTGTCCCTACTTTTTAATTCGGGGATAGGATTGTCATAGATGAGCAGACATTTCCCCAAGAAAGGTGAGCTGTTAGACATATGCCTATAAGTTATCACAATGCTGGAAGAATTTGACCCCTGCATCCCATTTGTGACATTATTACAGTCCATTTATGAGCACTATTTTCTTTCATAATTAGCATTTTTTAATAGCAATTTTTTATTGAGAAAAAAATGTTACAAAATACAGAGAAACTAAACAAATCTGTGAAAGTCAGATGTTATGCCACATTTGCAAATTATTATATTTACATCTGAAAACAAGCTTTAAAGGAGAACATACATAACAATACCAAGTAAATATATACGAAACTCAATTCCAGTGAACAACAACCTAATTAAGAAAACCACACCCAGGGAAGAACGAGGGAAATTAAAAAAGAAAGGAAGTTACCAAGTTTATGTCTTTGAAGTAAGGTGCAACACAACATAAGGTGGGACATTTAGTACCAAAAGAAAAGAAATGGAGAAAGAGAAAATAAAAAAGATAGACAACAAAAACAAAAAAGCATTAAGAAAGGAAGGCAGATGAAAGACAAGAGAGAAATATAGGAGAATGTCCATCCGGGTTGAGCTCAGGATTTTACCTGATCAAAGCATGGATTTCACAGACTTAATAAAGAGCAACCAAACTGGCCATGTTTCTGTGTGAGCATCATTACAATTGTTTAATTGCACCATCAGCTCCTCCATTTGCTGTATGTGAGACAATTCAGTTGCCCATTCCCAAAGTGTAGGTACCCCAGTCAGTCCCTAATGGTGAGGAATAACCATAAGGATTGATTCCCCTATCATTTGAAAAAAAAGTTGCATATTAAAGCTACAGAATTGATGAATAGAGGGGCATTACCACCAGACATGATACATTTGGCCTGATTTATTAAAGCTTTTCAAGGCTGGAGAGGATAAACTTTCATAAGTAAAGCTGGGTGATCCAGCAAAGCTGAAATAAATCTGGTCCAGGATTCAAAACATTTGCTAGCAAATAGCAAATGACTTTGAAGAAATCCATTCGAGATATGTTGGGTCACCCAGCTTCACTGGTTAAATTGTATTCTCTCCGGCCTTGGAGAAATAAATCAGGCCCATTGTGCCTGCCCCCCTTCCAAATATCCAACAGGGATCCATAACCTGAGGGAACATTCTATACAAAACAGAGGGACAGTGATACCAACCCTTTTTTTCTGTGTCACACACGCTAAGCTAGCGTTATGTGTAAGTGTAAACATTTTTGTAGGTCCTCCTACCGGTAGGTGAAACTAATTCCTAATTTGTGCTCTCATGCCACCACATTGTAAGAGGGCAAGACAGTATCTGTTGCAGAAGTATTAGACACGTTTGTGACATCAGCTGTCCATCAAAACTGGAAACTCTGTGTACAGTAACCAGTGCCTTCATTACCATTCAACAACAAATGTTAATTAAACATTTTCAGGGGGTGCTCTAGTTTTCAATAGGTTTTTATTACCACTCTAACATCCAGTCTAATAAAACATCCCTTAGTGTATGGCGACCTTTAGAGAGGGCTGAAGTTGTTAGTTAGTGAGTTGTTAATATTGTATATTGTTACTGGATTGTTTTGGAGGAAACTGTAGGTATTTGTGATACTGATCTTCGCACAGGATGGTCCAACTGTTTGGCAAGGCACATTCAGAATATTCAAAAGGAGGTAATTTAGTATTAGAAGTTAAAGTTAGGGGTTAAGATTAGGGTCAAGATCCAGGAGGTTATGTGTCAGGCTGTGTCTATGTGTCTATGTCCTGTGTTAGTTGCTGCAAGTCTTTAAAAATTTTTTTTACTAAAAAATATCAATCTAAGACGAGTTTCAGTAGTAATTGTTTTCTACTCTAGGGCTTTACTAGATAATACATTCTGCAATTTATATTAAACTCACACTGTCCTTGATAACGATAACTGAAAGTATGAGGCCCTGGAAACAATGTTCATTTGAGTGACCAAAAAAAAAAAACTAAAAGAAATAATAATAGAAGACAACACTCTGAGAAGTTGCAAAAACATTTTACAAGCTAACCTTTTTTCTAAAAATCCTAGCTGACAACATTTTAAATATCTTGTTTATGTGAAGAAAAGACTTGAAGGTTTAACTATAGCCTCACAAATGCTGTCAGAAAGATAAAAAGAAACACCTATTTCCGAGGCTGCCTTTGACAATAATTGCTAGCTCAGTGCCAGGATTTGTAATCCACACACCGCTTGATTCAATTGGAAATTTCAATCAACAATTAGGTTGGCAGCCATTTGCTTCAAAACAGTGTGATGATTACTGCTAATTATTGTCATGTTGATCTGAGCTAAATACGTTTGTCATTATTTGCATCCTACTTTAAAGGGATTCATTTTTATTACCTGCTAATTTGGCTGAACCAAGTGCCACTTACTATTGTGACATGGGACACAGATTTGCAGGCTGTGTATCTCTCATTGTACATGCAGATATTTAAATCTCAATTCCTACCTCTTGCTGGTGGAGCCTTTTACATTGCAAATTACCATCACAGGGTTTGTCACTGTTTTTCATTTCCACCTCTTAAAGAATAAACTTGTCTTGGAAATAGTATATGAAGCAAATAGACTGCAAATTAACCTTTCAAAGCAAGATAATATTTACCTTTAAAGTGATTAGAAAAGCCTTTGTTGCATTGGTCCACCCTGTTCTGAATCTAGATAGTACTCATCCTACATCTGAATGCTTATTCAAATTTGAGTGTTCTATTTTGGTGTTATATGTGGGGTTCTGTTAAAAGGGCTTCTATCTGAACTGCTTTTTGAAGTATACATGCTAATGCCATTAAAATATTAAAAACTTCCCCCATTAATATAGAATTTTATTTTATTTATATTCTTATTATATTATATTATATTCTTCATGGTGTTCATTTTACATTGAGTCATGCATTTTCTATATTCATAAAAGTATATTCTGAAAGTAATATATTAGGTCAAAACGTTATTCATAATATTTTTAGCAAATTTATTCATACATAGTTTAGTTTTTGTTTTGTTTTTTTTTTTGTAATAGATACACTACATAGCTGAAAGTGTGCAAATATATATGTTTCCAGTAAATATCCAGTTATTGGGACAGAATACCATACAGAGCCGTTAAAGACAATTGTGTATTTCCAACCTTGTAGAAGCAGTCTAAGGTTGGCTTTTAACTGTTCTGCCAAAAAGCTTAGATTTGTGCTTTAACAAAGGTTGATTTGATGAGTTGATGATCGATCTCAGAGGCCTGGACAGAATCCTGACTTCACTTTTACTGTACACTATACATTGGGATAAATTTAATTCAAAGTTTACAGTCAATACCTAACTCCAGCAATGCTCTTTTTCCTACATGGACACAAATTCCCATTGACAACCTCCAAAATCTAGTGTAAAGGATTCCTATAACAGTGGAAGTCACAAAAGGTGGCAGACAGTCACTGCCCTGGTGTATCACTTCAAACCTATGACATTTTTTTGGTAGCTTTTTAGGCAGGCTTCAGGGGGATATGGGAGATCTGATGATAAGGGGGGGCCTTTGCCATGAATTACTGAAGGAGCTAATAGGGTCAGACAGGAATGGCTTTGCTGCCCCTGGGGCTTACTAGGCCAGAGGGTGTACACACTGGATCACTTAGAATTTGACCTGTATTCCCAGTAGCTAAGGATTAGGCTTCATAGAGGAGAAGCTAAAGGCAGAGACCCCGAAGAGAGGGGTTCAGGACAGAATCCCATTGGTGCTGAATTTGGGATTGTCATTCACAAGAGAGACCCACTCCAGGGAAGATTTGCTTCTCCCACACTTCACTATGAAGACTTTAGTGATTATGCTAAAGGACAGCTGACACACTGCTGCCCCTACCCTCTATCCATATGTGTTGAATAACAATAAACCCTTAAACATAGATTTGCACAGGTGTTTGTCAGTTTCCTCCTCCATACTGCTAAAAGAAACTTGGTATAACTACAAACAGAAAAGTCTAACAAAGTGAATGGGGCTCCTGAGCCTGATATGTTAAAGCTCCCCAAGACTGGAGAAGATAGACTATCATTGTCAGAACCTGGGTTATCCAGCAAATCTGAAAAGGAATTACTAAAAATGATTTGCTATTAGTTGGCAAATGTTTTCAATCCTGGACCAGATCCATTCAAGGTTTGGCAGATTACCCAGGTTCTCTCATGATAGTTTTTCTCCTTCAGTCTTGGACAACTTTAATAAATCATACCAAATGTGGCCAGTAGGTGTTCAGGATGTTGACCGCTGAATTAACCAAGATAAATACTGATACACTCCAGCATCTACGAACACTGAAATAGTGATTTTAGGAGCACTGGGCCTTTAAAAAAACATTGTTCTATTTAACAAGGTCTGTCTTTAATGACCTTTTATATATACCACAAGATTCCTAATTTTTTGTATACCATGTGTCTACATCTACGTTGACCTTCTTTCATTGAAGTATTTATTTTTAGTTTTTATTTTATTTATTTATTTAGGAATATTTTAAATATTTTTTTAAGGATGAAGTAGAGCAGAGTCTACACACAGTGCAGTGTAAGCTTACAGCATCAAAGCATGTAATTATATAGCAAGAAATGTACATGAACATGACATCACCTGGTATTATGTGCTTTTGAATGCCTTGCAGGAAAGCATGGCTTTAGACAGAAGCAAGAACACAACACATTTCATTCATGTTCTTGTTAAAATGTCACCATAGGCCATGTTAAATGTCGAGTGCCTATTTGTGATAATTATGTCTCTGTGATTACCCTAGAGAAGGCACCGCTAGAAACTCGCTCCATCATTTTCTAAAAATACAGACTGCAATACCATTACATCACTAATGTACTTATGGAAACACAACGTTTTCTTGTGTTATTTGATTTCCTGAATTACTTGACTGCTGTAGCCTTTATTCCCTAACCCCCCAACAAATGGCATTGCTTAATATAGAGTTTCAAAGAGCAGGAAGCAATCAGACTCCAGTTTTTAGTAGGTTAATGCACTTTAAGTATGTTTCCTCCAAAGGGTTACATCAAATATGTGGCTTTTTGTTGTAGGGACAAACCACATGTTTTCTTTCAAAGAAAGGAATATAAATGCTACCATAAAATGCTTTCTTCTATAAATACTAGTTTTGGGCTGTCTCTGGCTTCACTACTTTCTAATGCACTGACCCCAAACATGTCAAAGCTTCTAGTCTACATTCTTTCAGTTTAGTGGCGCAAGGTACAGAACCAACCAAAGCCAAGACAATTATTGGACTGAACTCTAAAATTGTAGCAATATAAAATGGGGTTGTTGTAGGGACAAATAAGATGTGGTGTCACAAGAGACTACCACTTATTTTTGTGTTCATGTATTTTTAGATCTTAGGCAAATGAAGAAGAGGGTAAATATCTAGCTTCAGCCTACAAAGCAGATCGTAAACATCCTAAAATGACCCAATCATTCACTGTACTTATTTTCTGATTTATTGTCTTGGAGACACATTACCTTTTTTTATTTGGCAAATGGAACTAAGAAACATAACCTTTTTTCCAGGCTCTTTATTTTAATTAATCAAAAGTCAGAATCATACTGTTTATATGGAGCTATTACTGAAGACATATTATTGCAATTGTAACAGTACCTACTGGGAAGTTTTGGCCATCAATAAAATCATAATTGGAGGCAAGGCTGTTATGACATGTGACTAATGCTAAGAGTACAAATTTAACTGTCATTATATTATTACAATCATATAATGTCTTCAGTTCTTTTTAAACAATAATTATTACCTATTATTTTCACACAAAACTAGTCTGACAATTAAACTCCCATTATTTATTTATTTAATTAAATATTCCAAAAAAGCTAACATTTACCAGTGACTAGAATTGAAGTAAAATTGGTTGTTTTATAGGCAGAATTGGAATTTTCAAAGGTGATCTTATTTGTTACATTGATCCTGTTTTATATTTTCTATGATGAACACAACAAATCTAGACAAATACTTTTAAGTTTCAAATAGAGATACTCCTCTCTAGCAGGACAATGTGCTGCCAGGTATTTTAATTTAGTGGTTCCAGAATTTTATTGCTGAAATAGTTAATAATGTTTTGAGACTAGATTTATGTATATAAAAATAAAAAGAAGAATGTATAGTATCTTTTTCATTTTATTATTGTACCAGAAACACAATGCAAAAAATAGAGATGTTTATGATTGTCTTCTTGGAAAGGTGATATGCTTTGAGATAAAAGGGTCACAAGGACAATGGGCTTTATGTATTAGAGTGCCTGAGAGATGTCTCAAAGAACATGAATTATTGTGTCAGGACCAAGCACATGCCCTCCTTTGAAAGAATATTTTGGTACCTATCCCAGACAATGTATACAGCTCTAGAATATTGATGTCTCATTTAAAGCATAACTCTGAAAAATGTTTGGACAGTGAATTTAGCCCCCACATGATTGTAAGCAACAACAAAAATAATACGTTTATTTCTCTCGTTAGCTTGTTCCTTGAGAGCCTTTCTTCATACAGGACACTTTATTGGGTTTCAGTTCTTAGAGTGTACAGTGCTGCTTTGCAGAGGATTGGACGAGGCTGAAATCAAGTCAAATTTATCTAGGTTTCTCTTTTACATTTGGGGGTATGTATAAGGGTGATTTGGTAACAGATCACCACTTTGTTGAACTTTTTTTTTTTTAATTTTTACTTTTCAAATCACTAGATTTATAAAAGGATGATTTTTTTATTATTGTACTATTATTAACTTAGACTGGCATTCCAATACTTAATTTGAATGGGGTAACTAATTGTCACATGTTCTAGCAGCAATTACCACAGCTTGTGCCTGTGATTGGCACTTTTGAAAAGTGGCGATTTGCAGTAAAAATGGCGATCAGAGGGTTTGAAACAAACACCAATGATCTCCGATGCAGCCTTTGTTGTTCTCCCCTTTCAAAGATTTTTGGCAAACTATATAATGGCATTTAGGCTGACTATTACTTTATGGACATGGTGATCATTATCTTCCCTTCCTTTTCTTTTATTATTCCTGATAAAAAAAGTGGTAATCTTTTTTTTTGATCACCTCCATTCTCTCTTTTAAACATAGGCCCCATGGTGAGGGATTTGGTCTGGAACCTAAATCTAAAACATTTACACACTTTTCCAATATTTTTTTACCAGCAGTAAATTTAGTAAGGTGTGCATTTTTAGAAAAAAATAACCTTTATGTGGCCTTTAAAGATTGGACTTGGACAATCCTAAAATTAGAAAAATGGAAAAGTGTTTATTATGATCTAAGTTGTTTTATATATATGGCCAATGCAGTGGCTTGTCCATGACTAGTACTGGTATGATACAACTATCAAAAAGGAAATTAGATGCCAACACCAAAGTAATCAAATTAGGAATGATTTATTTACACTCATTTGTCATTTTCCTTTAATAACAGACTGACAAACACCTTTAGCATTTCAAAAGCTAGTCTTAGATTGTGCACACAAAATACTGCTAATATCAAATACAATTACATAAAATTAACGCCATGGCTGACAGTCTTGTCTGAAAGATATCTTCTATGTTCTTAAAGTGGACCTGCATTCAAAACTTGAATCTGCTGTTATTGTGAATTTCCAGAATTGGTAATTGATCTTATACAGCACCCTTTTGTCTTTCTATCACATTGCTGTTTTTGAGTGCTACTGTGTTACTCCTGTGTCCCTTTGCTGGAGAGAAGGCTGTAGTTATATCTAAAAAAAGCATCTCTTTACTTTTTTATTGTTTATTCAGTGAATCTCTACTTCATAAACCTCTCCATTAGACCACTTGTCAACAGGGAGAAACACTGACTGAAAGCAAAACCCTAATCTTCTGCCATAATAATCACCTCTAAAGGGATACACAGTGCAGAACAAGACATAGTTATACAGTGATTGGAAAAAGACAACAGTAGAGAAATATAAAAGACTACTTCATTGTCCTCCTTTTTTGGAAAAGGCTTTTAAAGTTCTGGTCATCTTGAACGGCCCACTAACACTGTTACAGCAAAACCTGCATTACTGCACTGTAAGGTAACTCGTGTAACATACAAGGTGCCATGTATTTTAAATGGAACCCCCAAAGCACTATGGCAGTATTTCTCACCCAGGTCTCTGTGGAATCCTAGGGTCAATCCAGAGGTTGCTAGGAGGTTCCCTGAGCATTGAGCAATTTGTGTCCTTCAGATCAGATTAAATGTCACCAATGATCTTTTTAAATATCTGTAAGGGTGACATTCTTCCCATTAGCCGACAATGTAAGAGGTATTCGTCTCACTCAGCATCAGGCCAATGTACTGTGTGCTGTAAATTTAGTAATTATAGCAGGGGGTTCCTTAAGTCCTTAATGTATTTCAAGGGTTCCTTTGTATGAGCACTGCAATGTACAGTATTTATTATATGTGTTCAAAAAAGGGTCTTCTGCATTTGTAAGCATACTAGAGTACATTGGCAGCCCATTCTTTTTAAAAGGGTTGCCCTAATGCAACACATGTTTACATGTGCCATAACACGTGGTAAATGTACCTCATAGTTGGTTCCTAAGTCTTTACCAAATATCAAATAAACAGTTGTTAAAAATCCAGGTGTTAAGACTTTCTTACTTGTACAAAAATTAGAATAATAAATATTCCTACAAAACGTACATAATTTGATAACAGATTCAGTACTACATTTGCTTTGAGCAGATATAGTTGTTAGCCTTCTGACAGCTTTTTATATGCCATTTGCCTTTCTTTTGCACAGAAACACAATTTTTCCCTTTCTTTGTCCGGCGAGGTGGCCTTCTTTTCCAGTTGGTGAAGGTGGCCTTCTCTCCTCTACTCCATTCCCAGTTGGAACTTTTAACTTGGTTAGTAAGGCCTTCAAAATGAAAAAATAAATAAATAATACAGTAATGAAAAAGTGATTAAAAATAAAAAATAAACACTCTGAATTGTTATTTGTACAAATGAGTATTTGATATACCATCATAGCAATTTCAAAAGAGTGTTTGCAACTAGATTCTGGTGTTAGTATACAAGAACCTGTATTTGCTACGTCTTCCCTTTTTATGGACATCAATGTTTAAAGTAAGTGTATTTTTTCTTTACACATTCAAGTTTGCCTGCTAATATCACTATTTTTTAAGTAGTGGCTGCAAATGGAAATCCTTGTCACCTTAAGGGCTTTAAAAACATATAAGGCACAAATCTAAAGTGATACAAACCACCAAAAAAACTCATGCATGAAGTACAGCATATCAGCATTCTGCAATCTCTGGTTCATAAGCCACCAATGCTGGGGAAAGACCAGGAATGAAATCTGCAAGGAAAGGCATCACAGTCTGCTTGAGGCCTCAGGGTCAAAGTCATTGATTAAACAGAAGATCAAAGATTGGACTTCCACGTTATTCTGCAGATCAAGAACAGCAGCAGGAACATGCTTCTTCTATGCTAAATGGCAATGGAGAGCATGTAGCATATGTGCACGATACTTCTCCAGGTGGGTGACGTTAGGAATTACCAGAATCCCTCAAAGGTAACTTTCTGCAATATAATTAGCAAATGATGATGATTTTAGAAAATGCCACCCAATGGACTAAATGAGGTAGTTCCTAAAACATGACTGACCCTGATTGGTCTGCTTATTTTGGAGGCAGGGCAAGCGCAGAGAAAATACCAGCACCAGCCTCTCCAAGGATAATATTACCAAAACATGTTCTGAAAAGAACCAATGTTAAAACCAGTGCCTAAAAGAAGTTCCAGAAATGGTTCTCCTAGGCAAGAGTTGATGGTTGACTGGGAAGCTTCAAGTAATAGACCAGCTCCTCCAGCACAAAAACATCCTCTGTACCTTCATTTCCATTCAGTTGTGTGGGGATGATTATGGGAACTAACAGATGTCACGTGATTATTTTTACTGTTATTTATATTTGGCGAGTTTTTGTATTACACAGATTGTTGCTTTACTTATCAATATGCACATGGGTTAAGGACATCAAAACCATCAAATGGTGCCTATGTCTACAAATGTAAAACGCCCTAACTATGCAGTAGGAAAATGTTATTTGCTTAGAACTTTTATATATATTCTAATATGGTCAAAAATACATGCCTATCCAAAAAGACTTTCTGCCACTGAAGTTCCACAACCAATCCATTTGTTCTTTACTGAAGATATTCACAAGTGTTGCATGGTACCTGTGTTGGAGAATAACAAAAGTTGTACATACACATTTAGGTGTTCTACATAATTGGGTGACCACAATTGCACACAGAATTAAATTTAGTTTCCATGTTATACTTTAATGTAGGTGATGTAGCAAAAGTAACATGGCCCAGTCTACTAGACCTTGGCAAAACATTTTCAGGCAGATATAAAGGACATGAATAACTTCAGCTATGTAAACATTATTATATATTATTAAATGTATTTTCTTAAATGTAGCTATTGCAAGTATCTGAATTTGACTTTGTGTCATTTCCCTGCATTTTGCAACACTCATAACGAGAGAAGAAAGGGCATGACTGTGAACCAATCAAGGGTATACTGCAAGCAATTGTATTAACAAGGTACATTTTGGCTAAAAAGAGAAATTAGAATGAGCAGTAAGATGACCCAATAGTTTGATGCTGCTCTTTTACTGTCAGTAGGAGTTTAGATAGAATACCACCATATCCAATAAGTGGTGCCATCAACAAGGTCATGCTGTGTGGGGGTCTTTTGGCAAATAAAATAAATCCCTTAGATGAACTATATACTCCTCTTTTTGGCTGGAGGTAAACCTAAGGGCACATTCACACATGTGTGCTGCAGGAATGCACATGTTTTGGCATGTATAAATACAATGTACAGTAATGCGCATAGCAAGCATTAATGCGATGCAATCCATTCCTATAGTCCTTCTCATTTGTATTTCAAGGCATGAAAATGTGTTGCCTAGCCGTGCCAGAAATGGTGCATGCTTGTTACTTTGCTTAGGTGTGGTGTTAGCCTATTTAGGTGAACAGGCTGCCTATAGCACAGAATGACCGCTCTCAGCCCCGTGGGAAGACATACACGTTCTCATCATACATATGTGAGAATTGGATCTTAAAGTATAACAGAAGCCCAAAAAATCTTAGCTTTAGATTTATCCTTCCAAGCTAAAAATTCTGATTGAATCAATGTAATGCATGCAGTAATTTAATTACCATCTGCAGAATTTATTTGCCTAAGCCAATCAATAACCAAAATATTATCAATCTGGCATAGTGTTTGGCTTAATCTCAAACATAAAATGACCTTAGTGTTTAGATTCTATTAACACATTCCATGAAAATTTGCATAAAGTCCTGCTCATTATATTATCTGTTTTGGAATTAATTTGGAAAATAATAAACATGACATAGGCACATGCCATCACTGAAAGGGTTTATTTTTTGAAAGATCTTTACTGATAATTCAAAAAATAGTGTTCTTACTGTTCCTGACATATCCGGGCTGCGGTGATCCATGTGGCCTTCTGCTCAGTGATGTGTTTGTAGCAGCTGCTGTCATGTGGAGTCCAGCCAAATGGACATTTTGTTGCCTGAAACATATACAATTTATAATTAATAGAAAAATGGCTTCATTCCAGGAAACTGGCTCAACCACCTTAGCTTAAGCACAGCTAAATAAGAGAGCTTGTGAAACCACAATGTGGAAACTGATTCAATATGACCATATTGTGTTGAACTGGGGATGCAACTCTAGGAAAATGCTGTTAATTACTAGAAATCCTAAACCATAAATACATAAAAATAGAGGAAGAAAGAAACTCACCACACACCCACACTCATCATTTGTTGTCATTTTGGTATAACAGTTATTTTGTATAATGTTTTATACACTATTTAATGTACAGCGCTGCGTAATATGTTGGCGCTATATAAATCCTGTTTATTAATAATAATAATAATAATAATAATAATGTTAAATGTTACATTGTTAAAAATGGTAGAATGACTCATTGATCATACAGTATAATTAACAGGGCAATAACCATGTTTTTGTGAGACCTTCTGCACTAATACTAGGCCGGTATTTAGGGTTCAATATTCCCTCTATTCTCATGCCAGACCAGATTAAGCTTAATCAGGGATTTAGCTATAGCCATAGCTGCAGGGATTTGTCCATGGATGTGGTCAAGTTAAAATAAAAAGGTCATTTCGGTCATTAAATGTATGTTGTGTGTGCAATTCCATACCAAGCCTATCCAGGATTGACTAAGCTTGGGTAGATGGATACCGAAGATTGAGTGGGGGGTATAAAATTGTCCCAAATCGTGGTGCTTCAGGTTACCTAACCCACTTCGAGCAGTCAGCCCCCTGACCTGGCAGCTTCTAATGACAAGCATACTGCACCTGGCTGGGGGCCTTCTATGAGCTATGAGGGAGCTGGGTTGGAACATGGATGAGGAGCAAATGGTAACAGGTAAGAATAAATGCAGCAGCAATTATATTACCAGTGTTCTGAATATCTGCAGTTGTATTTTGCACTGCAGAGACCTAGTCCACATTGTACCTCTTGTAACCTTTAGAAAAACAGGCAAAGTAATAATTATTATTGTAGGCAAATACTTTCTAAAGGCTGCAAAGAAAGAAAAAGCAATTCTAGAGTCCCCGGAGTATATTTTGCCAAAGTTTTGCACAGCAAGCTTCTGGGACTGTGAAATTGTTTTTCCTGCATGACAGCCTTTAGAAAGTATTTGCTTTACTAAGTTAATGTGTATTTGCCTGGGTTTTAGAAGTGAAGGAAAATTAAAATATATGTGCTGATAAAACCTATTTTCTTAGTTTTGGATTAGTATTTAAAAGGATTAGAACTACTGTCAAGTTTTAATTTCTGTCTGGGGCTTCATTTTTCCTTCATGTCCTGTTCTGCAGACAGTATTTCACTAAAAAGGAAGTGAGGAGAAATCTGCAACACAAATTCTTTAGTTCCCTGGTATGGTAATAAATGCAACAAAGAGTATAAGACTAGACTTGGTTTTTCAGTAAATATTTTTAAGCACCTTATATGCTTATCATGTCATACACAATTTTTGTTACATCACTTTTTTTTAAAGCAGGGATGTCTATTTGTTGTGGGTACTATATATTGTGTTTATACTTTTTAAATATTGATTTTAAATGTTTTTGATTGCAAATGTAATTTCTGTCGAATTTGCAGGCAATGCATGAAGGATCCCAACAAGATTATGTGGCCAACCATGAGTGTGAAATGGGTCTAGGTTAACACTAGCTGAAAAAAGGTGCGGGGGCCTGTACAAACCTGGGACAATAAAAAAAAATTATTATTGTATTAATATTTAACAACATTAGTATATATTCTGTGCCTTGGGCTTCTCCTATATAGTAACAGTATTTTGTTTTGCAAGCAGGCAGCAGGTGTATCATGGACTATTTGCTGTATTGATACCGCCCTCCCTTGCCCTCTATGGTTCCAGAACAATCAGTTAGGGATCTACATTGAAGGGGGCTGGGATTTAAAAAACACAGCATCTCTTAGCTGCCTGAACAAGACCAGCAAACACACACACACACAACATAGAGAGGTGCAGACAGATGGTATTTAGTAACCTCCTAACAACATAAAGAATCACTTGTACCTTGGTATTAGCCCTCCATGTCTTCCATGATATGCCATCGCACTGGTAAAGCTTTTGGCTGTTTTCATCAAAATGCAAGAGTCCTTTCAAGTCTGGAGTACATTTCTTGGGAAAGGTCATACCTTTTTCCTACAAAGACATCATAGCAAAATGATCAAACTCATGTATAAAAATTTAATGACTTCAACAACAACATCCTTCAATCAGTGATGAAATATATTTTGGACTAATACTACTGGGTTTTAAAGCAGTGCTAGTGTACTTTAAAAGTTTTCAGCAGGTGTGCTTTTGTTGTAGATGTACCTCTGCCTTACCTGCTAGCAATTTTCTTTTAAACAGGGGCTAAGTATGCACGTGCAATAATTATCGAACGATAAACAATTATTCTCGTTTATTTTGAACGATCGTATTGTGCACAATTCTGTACATACTGTAACATTAAAATCGTTCAAATATAATCTACCAATAATGTAAACACGATACAATCGTTTGAATGATGCAGGAAGGGACATGTACAGGAAACACAGAACAATCCACGATCACTGAACGATCATACACACAAAAGATTACAAACGATCGTCGCCAAATCAGATCCGCCGGGACGGTTGCTCGTTTCCAGCGAGATTCCTCGTTTGAGGGCTTCGTTGACCAGTCTTTGTGCTTTTTTTTGTTAACAATTATCAAACGAATTTTCATGGATCATTCGTTTCCAACAACAATTATTGCCCATGTGTACGCATCCTTACACTATGCAACAAAATTGCATTTTTGGCATACCTGGTGCTGGGAATGATTAACTCCAGGGTGCATGCCCAAGAGTTATGTTATTCTAGTCAACATAGCAAACCCAGATGAAGTGGTAGTGACTAACAACAAGGAGAATCACAGATGCCGCATCGCTGGAGGGGTCACTATGGCAGATAGTTGTGTCATAAAGTGCAAGTATACTGTGCATACTTACATGATAGAGAATGCACACTAACCTAGATGTGCTTTAAATGTGATAGAGAAAAGATGAAACTGCAGCCAGTAAAAGAAACTAACCATAATGTGTTTTTTTTCATTTTCCATGTAATACAAAAATGTATTATTTTATAAATCACATACCTTCTTAGCACTATCAGAGGATATGGGATCACTGTCCGATTGTGGAAGTTCAGTGTTCTTTGCTGAAACTTGTATTCCCTGCTGGCTATGACTCCTCACTGATAACTTGGCTGTCTGGGTTGAGTTTAATGATGGTTTTTCTTCTTCAACTTTCAGTGACACCAAACTGTGATACTAAATTAGGGGCAAAATGTGCTCCTTTTAGTCAATAGCTAGAATTTGATGCAGTGCATATCAGTTTACAGTATCCAATGCATATTACTTTTTAGGGCAAAAAAAAATTTAAAAAGAGTTTTCTAATTTTTTTTATTTTTATTTGCTTACTTGTATACGGGTAATATAGTAGAGGTGTTTCAGTACATTAGCAAACTTCATCATTCACACACTGTATCACACTAATACACTTACCATACCAAATCAGGCAACACAAATACACTCAGTGGTCATGGGGCCTAATGACCAATAGAAGTTTATAAGGAGATGCAGAACCAATGTGGCCAATGTATAGAAAATTTTTACAAAGGACCGATACAAACAGATGCAAGAGACCTCAGGCAGTAGGATACAGGTTACTTATGAATGGTTACTTACTCGATAAATAGTATCAGTTCCTTCTTTGTATACAGATGAAGGTTTGACCTGAAAAATGAATGTACAACAAATACATTAACAATTGACATGTGACATGAAAAACACAGAACAAAGCTGACCATGTCAGTAGTTTTCATCTAATATGCCACTGATTGCTTCAAGAGAAAAAATTTTACCTGCATTTTTGCAAAGCTCTTTATGCACTGCAGAAATCAGTCTGAGAATATTGCAGAACCATAGAGTTTGAAATCCCTAAATAAACTTTAACATGCAAATGTAATGATCAAATCTGCCCCAGTGTGTATTCTTATTTGTATATGTCTATAAGAATCCCAGTGTGTATTCTTATTTTTTATATATATAAATCAACACAGTAGGTGTAGATTTGATTAAAAAAAAAAAACTTTTTTAAAAAATCTGCATTTTAAATAAAAATGTAATAATGTAAACTGATAGCAGAGAGCTTACCTTATTGCTTCTAATTTTACTTACTGCTACAATCTGTACACAGGCTGTATAAATAGGCCGTTAGAATTAAATTTGCAAGTTGTGCTGAACTAGAATTAATGGTCTGTAAGATGCCAGCAGATTTACTACATTAGGGCGTCCTGTTTAAGCGTAAACGTGAACCTTGTCATTAACCGCCTAAGGCAAACTCCGATATGTCTATGGATAATTGGGAATAATTTTACTATTTGGGTGCTGGGCATTCCACATCATATTGCGACATTTGGGCATTATCTCATATAATTAGTGTGCAAGTCAAACATTTCCCTTGGGTGCCTATTAAAATACTTTAAAACCAAGTTTCAATTGCTGTGGAAATTGCATGTTTTGTCCAGATTTTACATTGCTTCGAATGCAGGATTAGTTTTTACTACTTTTTAGACTCCAACAATGCAAATGAGGCATTGAGAAAGGTAGTTTAATCAGTATGGGGATATGATTTTAAATAAATAAATATATATATATATATATATATATATATATATATATATATATATTAGGTACACCTGTTAAACTGTTGTTAACCCAAATATTTAATAAGCCAATCACACGCAGCAGCTCAATTCATATAGGAACATAGACATTGTAAATACGACCTGCTAAAGTTCAAGTCAAGCATCACAGTGGGGAGGAAAGGTGACTTCTGTGACCTTGACTGTACCATGATTGTTAATACCATGCAAACAGTCTCAGTATTTTAAAAACTGCTGATCTGCTTAGATTTTCGCACACAATCATCTCTAGGGTTTACAGAAATTGGTCCATAAAAAGGTTATATATCCAACAAGCAAAAATACGAGGAGAATGGCCAGAATGGTTCAAGCTGATAGAAAGGTAACAGTATTTCAAGCATGAAATATGAAGAAGAGCAACTTAAAGAACATAACAGGTTGAGCTTTTAAACAGATGGGCTACAGCAGCAGGGGACCACACCAGGTGTTGATCCTGTCAGCTAAGTACAGGCACCTGAGGGTAACTCACACCAAAATTAGACAACAGAGGACTGGAAAAATGTTGCCTGTTTTAAGTATCAATTTCTGCTGCCACACTCAGATGGTAGAGTCAGAATTTGGTGTCAACATTATGAAAGCATGGATCCATCCTGCCTTTTAAATGGTTCAGGTTTGTGGTTGTAGTAAGGTATGCCTCTTATTACCAAATGAGCATAGTTTAAATGCAACTGTCCACTTTAGTATTATTTATGACCATGTCCATTCCTTTATGACTGCAAAGTACTTATGTTTTGATGGCTAACAATATTGTTTGCTGCAGAATGTCGCAAATCATCTAAAACTGGTTTCTTGAACAATGAATTCACTCGTCTGAAAGAGCATCTATATTCACCAGATCCCAATTCAATAGAACATCTTTGGGATGTGGTGGAATGGGAGGGTCAGATCATGGATGTGCAACTGGACCGACAAAGCCGCAGCAACTGCATGATGCTAGTATGTCAATATGAACCAAAATTCCTGAGGAATATTTCAAGCACCTTGCTGAATCTATTTTACAAAGAAATATGGCAGTTCTGAAGGCACCATCCACACTAGCAAGGTGTACTTATTTAAGTGGCAAATGTGTATATACTTAAATATATATAAATATATAAAAAGAGTCTCTGTAACCTACAGATCATTTATACCTTACTGCATATTAGGGGTGCACAAACTACAAACTGATATGCATTTTAAAATTGCACTGCCATGCATTTTTATGTTTATTTTTGTTTTTATGCAAATCTCAGCGCATGATTAAAAAAAAAAAATTATACAGTAAACCAATATATTAGTACTATAGGACAAAGTTTGTATAATTGAAACATCCTATTTTTTAACATATGCTTATTCAGGGCATTTTTGCCTTGTTGTTGCATAGGGACTGTGTTGCATGTGACAGCTTTATACAACCCAACACTGTTGGTAGGAAAGAGTGAATACATTTATGAATATAGCAGAAAAAGCAAAGTTATTGCATGTGTCATTCAAATGTCATAATTTGTCAGCTCTAGTTGAGTAACCATTCACGTTCAGCCTATGTGTGAATATTTATTTAAAAATTCTTACAGATTTTCCATTTCCAATAACCCGGAGTCTCTTTTTCCCAGTTTGTACAAGACTCATTTCTTCAGGTACAACTCCTCTAATTCCCTCATCTGTCTTTATCGTATTTGAAAGCAGAATATCCACCAGACCAATGCTGCAGGAGGTCCGTGCTGGTGGGAAGGTACAGTTTCGTAGACCACCATTCTTTTGACAACTACCTATTAAAAATGAAATAAGAACTGCATGTAAACTGTCAGCAAAACATAAATCCAATAAAATTTCAGAAAAACAAAATATATAAAACTCAACAATAAAAGGGAAATTGTGTTTACCCCTGGTCCTGTTTAGCATGCCATAACTGAGCAGGTCTGAATTAGATATGCAAAAACACTTGTACCATTATAATGACTCAATAGTAGGGGAAGAAATTAGCTCCCAGTGTTGACCAAAGATAATAGTATAAAAGGATAATAGGATAAATGTTAAAAAAAAGCTAAATTGTCTAAAGCTACATACAGAGATTGGAGAAGCTTTCCATTAGAAAAAATAACACTTCAGATAATAAAGTACACTGATTTGTGTACTTTGTGTAAATTACGGTATGAATTTTACTCTCTTTATTAGTACTTTAATATTATTTTTTGGTTCCATGCATTTTAGGATATAATATAATACAAGTAGTCTGAGGAGCAATTCAAAATGCTGAATGTAGGTAATACTTAAACTGTTTATAGATAAACATAATACACAAAATCATGATCATAATATTTAATAAAGCAAACTAAACCAAGATGCTTAACATATTATCTATGTGCTTCAACCGGTTAAATGCTGCAAACTATGTATTATAAATCAATTATCCAACTAGTTGTACTACAACCATAGGTTTTCTCACAATTATAGACTCTATACATATCCCCTAAATAACAGTAGTAAAACAGGAAAAAAGAACACCTTTTTTGTTAAGAAAGCTATCATTAATGACGACATTTTGTTATTGAAAGGGAGTAGATTTTCTGCTTAGACTGTTCCAGATTTTAAGATGCAGATCAAAAAAGAATACCTCCTCTGGGGTCCACAATTTTCACTACAGCTCTTGTCTTAGTGCCAAGAACAGCATTCACAGGAGAATTCAGAATGACTTCAAAGGTCTCATCGTCTTCTTCTAATCCATCCTGGGTAATTGCTATATTCCAAGTCTTGGTTGACACTCCTACAACAAGTAAACATTTCAATTACTCTTTTAATTACTATTTCAAACAACCTGGTGATAGAGAAATATATTAATTAGCATGTCTGCAGTTAGATGGGAAGAGTGGAAGGATGCCATTGTGCTTGCAAAAATCTGATTGCTCTCCCGCTGTTCTCTCCAGTCACAGAACATGCCTGTAAAATCCCCTGGACAGTGTTATTTAACCCATACTGTGCTACTAAACATGCAAGATGTTAATGCAAGTCGGTAGTAATGGCATTTTCATTCAGATGAGATTTTGACACAACTCTGTCTAACCCTGTCTAACTGCTGTAAATGTGATCATGTTTATAAACCAAAGAATAAAGCAATACATAAAAAGTGCACTACAGTAACCAAATAGATACTGAAACGTTTTATTATGCTAAGCATTAGGAAAATAACAAAACGTGAACTGCTTAGTATGAAGTTACATTTCCTATTAAATGTTTACACATATAGGCAACATTAGGTGCCATCTGTTAAACTTGGCAATACTCAACTGAGAATGTTTTGGGGATGGTTAATGGCATTGTGCCTAAGGGCCCTTTTACACTACTTTGCTTTTCATATGGTTCACATATATTAGAATAAGAAAATAAACTTTAGTGCACATGGCTTTCAACAACCATGTCCACATGCTAATAAAAGCAGTGAACCTTTTACTTAGAAATATAGAATACCTATGATGTCTTACCAGCTTCAGGCTTCCACTGATCATATATTGCTATCTGTGTCTGAAGACAGTGGATCCCGCTTAATTTCAGATGTGTACCCGGTCAGCCTTTTAGGACCCCTCTTTGCCATTGTCCTTGGAAATCATGCAAAGCCATAGTTCACATGTGAGGACACCTTTTTTATCAAAAACTGTCTAAGAGGTGGTTTCCCCCAAAACTGAATATTTAGTTTCACTCCCTGCTGTGAGCTTGGTACAAGAAAACAAAAGAAAGTAATTGCCTCTAATGGGACATTGGCAATTACAATAAAAAAAAATAAGGCCAGAGAGGAGTTCCTACAATTACCATTCATTTTGACGAACACTTCAGGTCTCCAAGTTTTGTTCATATTGTAAATCACAAAAGTAACTGTTTCTGTTAGTGGGCCAACTAAATTTGAACCTTCATTATACTTGCATGTTAGCAGTAATAATAAGATACTACATAATATTGATTTTCAATATTTTGCCCTAAAGAGAATCTGGGTATCTTCAAAATAGGACTTCAACACGCCTAGTAAAATGGCCACCTAAGAGATATTACCCATACAGTATATGCTGGATTTACAGTAAAGATCCTGGACCATCTATAGCTAGAGACTCCAAGGAGATAGAGTATCAATATAAAATATCTCAAGTATCCAAACTTATTCATGATATTCAGGCATTGCTGTCTATCGAAGCACACTGGTGACTGGTCAAAACCAGTGTAGTCTATTTCACAGTAAGTTACATTAAACCCAATAAAGTATATCAAGCCCAAATTTTTTTCAAAAATTGACAAAATGATATAGGTGTAGAACCACTATTAGGTTTTTATTGCTCCATATATTATCCCACACATACTCCTCACTGTCTAAACAAGTGAGTTTTGCTCAACAGCAGTGACACCATACAAATCAAGTGCTGAAAGTCAAGTCAAGTCAACTATACACCTACTGCCTCTTTAGATAAACACATAAACAGCTGGTTTAGCAATACTTAGATGTACTCGTAATGTAACACAACAAATTCTAAAATACAAAACCACATATTTTTATAAACTTAAAAAAAGTTTAAACAGTTTTGGCACATGTGGTTCTGAACCTTAAACTCCAGGCATGTAGCAGTTTCAGGACATTATTCTACATTTTTTGAATTTTAACCAAATGAAGGCATTTAAAATGCCCTAAAGTACAAAAAGTGCCTACAATGCAGACATATTCGTATTGCAGCTCATAATTCACAAGGATGGCTTTCAGCATATGAAAACTGAGTTTTTACAATGACTAGACCTGCAGCAATCCTCCCGGGGCATCTTCAGATTTACCTAGACTTTCAAAATATTAGGTAAAAGTAGGTCCAGACCAGTTACCAAGTTGGATTGCAGGTATGCCAAAATCCTCCCCAACACTTACCTATTTCTCTTTTAAATATTTGGTCTTTAATTAAAAGTTACATAACAGTCCACAACATTTAGGAATATTTATTTTGGGCTGTTTAATTTTTACCTGCTTTTGTTCTTGGTCTTTATTTTCTGTTTTACCATGTTAACATAATGTACGCTTATTGTTTTAGACAATTGTTTAAAACGTTTATAATGTGGTGAGGTTTACATTTCAAATGCTATTTTTCTCTTTTAATTTCTTTCAAAAGCAAAGAATGCACTAAGTGCATTTAAAATGTATTACATAATCGTCTCACAAACACATATATCTAACTTTAATAACAATCCTGCAATTTAGGTTACCCATGGATACAAAGATAACACTTATAAAACTGAGCTCTGCACATTCCCTGAGTTGTAATTTACACATTAAGCTTTTTCATTAGATTGTTGTTGTCTATCTGTAAATTTACTATTTTTTATGTGTGGTCATAACTAAAGTCTTGACATGTAAACATAAAAGAAAGTTGCTACAAATTTAGCATTTGCTACAGGAAAACTTTTATTGGTAGAAAAACATAGTGTGCAATTGCTTACTTCTGAAAATACTAATTGGCTAACTTTGTGCTGACCCATTGGCTGTAAGGCCCTTCACAATCAGGGCCCTACAGCCAATAACTATTGTTAAAAATGATCATGAGTAATCATTTTCACCAATGGTAGAATGATCAAGAGCTTTGGGTGTTTACAAACCTCGCCTTTTTCTTTGAATTGAAATCAAGTTCTGCCTAATACAGCTGCTAATTCGAATGCCAGAACTCAGTTGGCAGTAGAGTGGTAGTTGAGGATTTAATATTGACTTGGGAAACAGTCAAGGCCCTATGTGCAGTTTAGATTCCAAAGGCCTCCACAAGATCTCAATGGAAGACATACATACACACTAATACTAATATATTTTACCATTGTTTTACCATAAACACATTGCAGGCCAGGTTAATTTAAAAAAAAAGTGGCAATACTACTTGTAGTTTAAACAGATAAAAACATTTTCTGTTCCAAGACTTTTTATAATGTCTATAAGTCTTCACTGGGCTGTTTTCAGAGTTCTGCATTGTGTAAAATGTTACTCATAACACATTTTCCTGTTATATCCACTGTTAGCCAACATTTAAGGAGAAATTGGTCATATGTATGGGGAAGTTATATCATGTCCTTGTGCACTGTCTACATATCTACGGTCAGTAACAATAGAAGACATAGATGACATAGTCATGCACACAAACCTAACATACTGTAAACTGTAAACAATTAATAAATACTTCGCTTTGCATATTAAAGTAATTAAACTTAAGATTTGTATGTCCCATGTTTCATGATGTGTTAATAAAACATTTTGAAATAACCAGATTTTAACATAATATTGATTTTATGGACAATGGTGTAAAATTTCAAAATTGAGTATGTTACTGCTGGTTTGTCAAAAAAATCCAGTGCCTTATTATCATTATTCATAGGTGATGATGTAGATGGACTGTTAGGATTTGTGCATCCATTAGCAGATCATATATTTCTACTAGAAGGTTTTGATTGATTACTATTTCTTAATACCCCATTCAATTCCACTATATTGATAGACTATGACACTGCTAAAAATTCTATAATAGCTTGCAAGCTTTCCTCACACTGTACCACATAGTTCTATCATATGTATAATTTAAGATGGAATTCCTATTTGCCCAGCAACATGTATAACAGCTAATTCTATCCTGGAATTGAGCAGAAAGTCTTACTGTTGGCAAGCAAAAGCAGCGGCTCTATTTTGTAAGGTTTGGTAAATGTAAAAACATGCCAAAATCTCCCAGAAAATCACTATGTTTTACTACTAATTAATTAAGTATAATGTAAGTAAGATAATGCTTTGTTATAGCACATTAATCCCCTGCTGTTTAGATAAACAATGCCTTGCACATAAATGTGCAGACATAAGATAACTATATTATTACATTTGAAAGAGCTTTCATCAGAAACAGTTGCAATATTTTCCAATACAACAGGAGGAAAAAAATCACAACTTTTTTGTATTGCAATGTCTATTCTTCATTACTTGTCTAGTTAATTTTAATTTATGTTCTTTAGGACAAATGCATTAGATTGCACATTAACTTTTTACAGGACAGTATATAGATAACTTATAAATATAAATTATAAATATCAGAGATATGTAATTAATGTATTGACATATTTTTCTTTAAAACTAAATCTAATTCAAAATTAATCGAATTCACATGAATGTAAAGGGCACACAACAAATGTAGAGGGCTTTTCAACAAAAATACATATTTACATTTAGTTATATGTTTTTATAGCTGTACAACATAATATTTTTAATAGACAATGGAATTGAATAACTGAGGAAATAGATACTGTTCACTTAGCAAAGTGTATGTTTGCTTTGCAAGGTGAAAGACAGTAAATAAAGTAAAATGTTCACTTTGCACATTTTTCATATGCTATGGAAATGTAAAAAACTGGATTTGTGCCATCATAGATTGTTCATTTACCAATTAGTACTTAATACTTAATTAGTTAGTGCTGGTTATTGTTATTTACTGCCAACAACACTGACAATAAATAGGTAGGAGGATAAGTTTTATAATTTTTCTTTAAGGATAATCACTATGCATACATATATAATCAATCCTAAATGGTTACAGTTTTTTTTTTTTTAGAAAACATTGGAAGTAATTTATAAAATAAAAAATAAGGGTTCTAAGGATTTTAGAAATTCTAGATGTTTAACATTCTGTAATATTAGTTATTACATTTGAAAAGAGCTTAAGAGCTGAATGCAGACCCTGCTGCAAAAAAAGCAAAATATTTTATTGTATACATATTTTGTCAAAGTATTTGTTCTGCTTGATTCTTGCACATGATCTCATGTACTGTGTGGTGTTACAGTATGGCTATTCCCCACCAACTTCCTCCTCTTGTCCACTCAGATTATACTAAGGTTTGATTGGACAGTGAAATGGGGATATGCAGGACTTAACCTTAAAGATCAGGCCAGTAAAATAACCAAAGATGCCTATGTCAGCTCTTTTACTACTTTTAAGAAGTCTGTTTAAAATTTTTTTTTTACCCAATGTTTATGCAAGCATTTATAAATACACCACTATTTGTTTAAAATGCAGTACATGTTTACATAAATGAGTTGTAGTTATCAGTCTTGCTAAGCTATATTTAATGCCCCATAACAACCATAATCAGATCTGCTTTGCTATATTTTTTAAGCTTTAATATGAGACAAAGAAATCATTATATAACAGATGTTTTTCTTTTTTTCAGTATCTGTGTGCTAACTCTTACCTGGGTCAAATTGTATTAGTTTTGAAGGACTTGAAGAAAAGTCTTTCCCATCCAAAGCACTTATTCCATTCACCTATAAAACATAGCAAAATGTATGTTAAAGGTTATTAGAATTATCACTTCACTACTAGCAACTGAAAACCCTTTAGTCTTCCTAATTCCTCAGAGTATAGAGATTTGCCTTTTTTCTCACTAGACCTTTCCTATGTGGACTATCCTAACATAGTATACATATACATCTTATAGAACCTATTAGGAAAGAGGGAACACAGGAACAAAAAAATTCCTGAAATTTTTTCTAAGCAGAGTTTTCATGAATATCACAAATCTAGACATTGGCCCTGATTTATTAAGCTCTCCAAGGCTGGAGAGGATACACTTTCATCAGTGAAGTTGGGTGATCCAGCAAACCTGGAATGGATCTGGTCCAGGAATAAAAACGTTTGCAAACAAATAGCAAATGATTTTTAAGAATCCATTCCATGTTTTCTGGAACACCCAGCTTCACTTCTGAAAGTGTATTCTATCCAGCCTTGGGGAAATTTATTAAATCAGGCCCATTACCTCAAATAGTTGACAAAGCTTTTTTACTATATAGTTGTAACTCTAAATCACATAGCAGAGCAGTAAATTCCCTGACATAATTCTAAATGATACTGTGAATGCTTGCATGCGTATTTGACGCACATACATGTATGTCCATATCATCCAGAGCAGTGGTCGTCAATTGGTGGTCCATGAAAAAACTTTGATGGTCCGCAGAAAAATGTCCCTTAATGTTACCATTACACATTCAATTATCCTGACATAATCCCCTTCCCTGGCACACTCACCTACATTCCGATTACCCATTCATTCATTCATTCATTCACTTCTCTATTTCTCTCCTTTTTCTTCTCATTCATTATCATAATTTTTCATCCCTCTATCCCTTCTATTCATTCTTCAATTCCACACTCTCTTCAGTAATACATTGTCCATCATACTACCTCTTCCATATTTAATCCTCACACATCCTACATTTTTTCTCCCCATCCCTACTGATCTTATCCCTAAGCTCATTCATTCATTAAGAATCCCCCCCAGCGGCGTCCTTCTCCTGACGTACTTTCCCCGTATGGACACAATGTTGTTGTGTCCACAGTCCTACGCTACTCTCCCCCGAGGATTTTTAGCAAGCAGGTCTGAGCCTGCGATGGGAGAATGGGCAGGTTCTGGCATCATCCTTTGAGTAACACATGGCTCACCGTGCATGTGCGATGTGGATTCTGGACCTGGCGCAGGCGCACTCACTTGTACTATGAGTCTTTTTGAAAATCGGAATTTAAAATGATGAATTTAGCTGTCCGTGAGGTCTGAAAGGTTGGCAACCACTGATCCAGAGCATGCAAATAATTTGCTGGGACCAGAGGAAAATAGGGAGGTTTTATTGATTTAGTTGTAATTGTAATTTTCATGTCAAACTTTAGGTATTTTTTTTAGGGTAACAGGATCAGCTTTATAGGGGTCTGGCATTTCTGCAGTAACAGATTGCTCATTATCCACCAATACTTTAGTACCGGGGTGATCTGCTGTGCAAGGGAAGGCAGCATAGAATTGGATCTGCTTTTTCCCTGCTAAAAGCTGGTCATGGTGCACACAATCCTAGTGAGCCAATGCGGTCATGAAAGCACACAGACAATCCCAAAAAGCCAAAGTAACAAGAATTTGCAAATTATGTCTCTATGTAGTGCTCTGTAGTGGGTCTGAAACTCCAGGAGCTGATTACTGTTTCAAGTTGAATTTTAGTCAATTGTATTTTGCCTTCCCTGGTTCAACAGCAACCCCAACAACCTGGGCTAGGCTGAACCTGATCAGTTAGCAAACTGATTTGTGTGAGATATGTGGGCACACAAAGAATATAAAGTCAGTCAGAGATTTACATTATGTTAGGGTATATCATCTCTAGGATAGCATTTTAGTGCAGGAAGTGGATGTTGGCAGTGGGTGACCAAAAGTTGACCATGAATGATACCAGAACAAAGTTGGTTAACGTGCATGTAAAATAAAACCTTTTAGGTTCAGATAGGGCAGGAAAGAGTAAATCCTTCTAATTGGGTGGACTATCCTTCACTTTCAGTCCTAGATATGCAAGAGGAAATCTGAGGGATAGTGAACATTATGGAGAAGGTAATAGCCCCGAATCTTAGAGAGTTGCTATATGAACAGGTGTCAGAGTTGGAGGATTTTGCCCCACTTCTTGAACTGATTGCAACTCAAAATGTTTGCTTCACAAAATCTGTCCTGGTGGTTCCCAGGATAAAGGGGTAATGGAGGAAAACCACTTGCTAAAGTGACTAAGCTTCCCCATTCAAAAAAATCTCAGCTTAGCTTCTAAACCAATTATATATATATATATATATATATATATAATTATTATTTATTTAATTATCATGTAACTATACATGGCTTTGAGGAGTGCATTGTCACATCATCCCCTATCTAAACTTTATTATAAAACTGCTACATCATACATTGACACATCACTTATGAATGTCATGAACAAATATATCTGATGTTAGGTCTGCTTTAATGAACTCCATACCATCTGATCTCACTGCAGCAAAAGCAAGCACATTGCACAGAGCAATAATTGTACCAGATGTAAATGCAGTGACAACACTAATGACTTGAAAAAAGCTGCTCTGTAATGTGCTTTGCCTAATATTTGGCAACCTTCTACACTTGTAATGAATGCATTGGTCCATGCAAAATCATGTACCCAGTAGCTAGGGGACTTTTTTTTATCAAATGACAGAATATGAAAAGTTCATGTATAAAATAACTTTTCTAACCTTCTTTCCACAAAACGACTCAAGTGTGTTGATTAAAAAGTGAAATAGCATTTATATTACTAGAATTTTGCTGCTCTTGAGAAGCAGTGGTTTATTCAGAAGTTGCTAAACCTTCCACCTCTATATTAATGCAAGCACTAAGACTTTTTTTTTACAATTGCCAACATACTAATCAGTATTTTCCGTCATGTATTACTTGAACCACTGTATAAGTGAACATATTGAGAGACAGCAGTTTGTACTTTCAAGCTTTGAATTTATATTCAGTTACAATTTGTATTTGTTAATTGTAAAACATGAAAAGTGTTACCATCACTGTAATGAAGGCGGAGTCTACAATGTAACCTCTCCTTGTGAGCTTCAGAGACACCGCTGCTTCTGTCTCACATACCTCATACTGGGTTTGAAGCAGTTCAATACCAGACCATTTCAAACCTAAGCTGTGAAATAGTAAAAAAAAATCCAATAACACATTATATTAATAATGCAAATAACAACTAATGTAATGATTAGTATGATTGAATAGTAATGAACTAATGAATAGTAATGATTATGCATGTGCTGGTAATCTGTAATACATTATCCGTAATCAAAAGAATTGAAGTCTAGAAAGACCACTATGTTTTGTTGTTTTCATGACTCTAACATATATCCCTGTATATATAGTCCTAAAGCAGAGCTAGAGTTCTGCATTGAAAAGTTGCAAGCAGGAAGGATTTTTTTTTCAGAAGGGACAGGTGATATAGTTTCTGCAATAAAACATACCTAACTTCCTGTCTGCAATCTTTTTTTGATGTACTAAGAGGATAAGGTAAACCTCTCATTGCTGTCTAAACAAACCAATATGATTGCAGTGACAGGCAAAATCACTGTACACATCAAAATGTTTTGTTCCGACTTGCACTGCTCTCCAGCTTGTCATTACCATGTATAATGGCTGCCTCTATCACAGATTATCCCACAATAATCCCTGCCAGGGAAACCTTAAAATAGTTTTCAGTTCTCAAGGAATTCCAACAAAAATAAGTTTATCAGAGGTCTTAAGAAAATGGTCATTATATTCATAGTCAGTGTGATGAATGTTCAGAATACTGCCCTTTGAGATATCTAAAGAGTGTTATTGTTACTCTGCCAAGTGGCATTAGATCTGGAACTATGCAGGCACTGCTTTAGATGGCAGTCACACACAGCTCAAGGAACCCCTTGCAACCTCTGAAGGAACCCTAGGATTTCACAGAGCTGTTCTAGCATTATTGTACTGTGCAAAAAGAGGGGAAGGAAAATGCCAGCAACAAAACACCCTTCCAACATAAGGGAAGAGAAGAAGGGAAAATAAAAACAATACAAATGGCTTAAAACAATTTTTGAGTGTATCAGTAACTTTTACTGTCTGTTGGATGGGTTGTACGTGATAGTGGCTCCAATGGCTAGTGGCTTCTATGATCCTTACTGTCATTTATTAACAGGCAATTTCCAAAATTTGGAACTCCACCCCTGCCCTCAGTGTTTAAAACCTGGACAAGCTGTAGGTTCTGCCAGTTAGGCCTCCATATGTGCCGTTACTGCAGTTATTGCAAGTTACTGGCAAAAAAGAGGTATTTTTACCCCCCAAAAAAACAGAAGGCACACTCTTTTTCAGTATATTAATGAGGCTGTATGATTTTTTTGCAAGGAGGGGAAAATTGGTTTACTGACACTTTATGAAAGCATATTGTATAATATTATTGGTACCTATGTGCAGAAAAAAAGACAGCGCGTGAAGTTAATATTAATAACTACAGCTAGAAATGCATAAACATACTACAGCTAGAAATGTATAAACATTTATTCCATACAACACACCATTGTAGTCTGGTAAAATGTCAGCAACATTTCTTAGACAATACTAATTCATAACTATGTTGAGATTGCATTTGTTTTTAGCTATATAAATTTGTATTAGTTAAACAAAATATCTATGTAGATGGTCCACACATTGCTGACTTCCCCTTCTACAAGTGGGACACATAACTATAAGACAAGAGGGACATCTAGTGGTAGAAATCTGTATTGTAAGCTAACATATTTATGGAGAGAAAAAAAATGTCCTGATAATATGTATTCTAATCTAAAGAATCATTTGAGATATGGATTGGCCTGATTGGTCTGTTTGCTGTGATTTTCTACACTTGGTACTTGGAATATAAGAAATGGTTAGATGAAGGTAAATTATGCTTTTCCCTGTAAATTGTAAATTCCACATTTTAAATTTAATGTTGTATTTAATGAAGCTGAAATCTATAACTAACTGCCTGCACTGCAAGGGTTAGACGTCCATTTTGTCCCCCCACCCCTGATGACCACACATTCTCCCTCTCTGATTATCTGGGTTGCAAGCTGGTCTCCAGCTTCCTCTCTTACAATGAAGTACTACAGGACCTGCGACCGCAGCACAGATTGCATTAAAGAAGAGTCTGCGGGGGGACCAGTAGCACACTAGACCATGTTGGAAATAATGGAGGTGAAAAAGAGTTCTGTTTCCTTCCCTCTAGACAAGGGTACTACACTGTAAGGGGAGTTTTTTTTATTTGTGTTAGTTAAGTGGTTTAGAGCTACTGCTATACAAACCTTTGTATACATAATCAGAAAATTATTTTAATACTACTTTTTTTCTAAAAATAGATAAACTTGTACAAATCTGAGGTATAGTGTTAAGATGGTATAAGGCCTGTAAAACTGCTAAGGATTATAGAACATTTAAGGTCCACTGTAAGGTCCCACTGCACAGATAATCACGTTGTTTGGCCATAAAATAAAACCCCACATACCCTGAATGACTGCAGGAAAGCCAATGCAATCACCAACACTCATATAGAGAAGCTGTGTGTATTTTGGATCTGCCGACCAGGTACTTCAACATGGACAGTATTGTACAGTGTTGCATATTTTATATAAAAATTACTGTAAATCTATTTCTAGTGTACAATGTCATAGCTGATACACAAGCAAAGATCTCAAACATCATCATTAGGTAAAAAAGACAGCCCAAGATAATTTATCTGTACACAATTCAGTAATATAATTTCCTTATTAGATGAGAACATTATTAATATAAAAATAATTAATAATAATAATAATAAACTATATTTAAAAGGAGCCAACATATTACACAGTGGTGTATAATAAAAAGGGGTTGCAAATAACAAATACAAAGACACTGCAGAAAAAGAGAACCCTGCCCCAAAGAGCTTACAATCCAAGAGGAGGGGGAAGTAGCACACAATACAGACTGTCTAATGAACACTACAAACTATATAAAAGATTAGGATCTGTCATGACTTACATTTGTGGTAAAGCTCTGTTTCCAGCTCGATCTGAAACGTCAAACTCCATGGCATCATCATACACACCAAGTGAAGGATTTATGATGTATAGAATAGATTTTCTGTTTAGATCCTGTTGAGTGAATTGCTCTTTAATAATTTTACCTAAGAAAAAACATTAGGAATAATGGAAATAAAAATAATATTTATGTAAAAATGAAAAAGCTTCCAACACATTTTGCATTACATCACAAGAGTTATGTTGTGTAGAGATAATATGTTTGCCCTTACCCGATGTTACATTTTTCAGGTAACCTCTCTGAGGTCCCCTTATAATCTTAAAAATGATGTCTTCATCCACAGTCCCAGAATCAGTAGCCATCAATTCTCTGGATGTAATATAGATTCCATACTGGCCATCTCTAATAAGCTGAACTTTCGTGGCACACTGAAAATGCACTATTTTGGGACTGGTGTCATCTGGTAAATCCACCTATGCAAAGAAAATGCAAAATAATTGGTGCATAAAATAAATTTATAATGATCATAATACTTATGTAGAAATCAAATATAAAGTATGCAAATAGAAGGCATATAGGAAAATGTTCTGGTGTCTGTAATGGTAGCAAAAATGACTATGAGACTATTTGGTTAGAACATTTACAGCAAATACCTTTATGTGTAATTGCTTTCACTAGATAGTTTCCTATTGCTAACATTACAGACTGATACTTTTTTCTTTTGATCTGCTACAGTTGGCTAAGCTAAGGAGTAACCCAGGACATCTGTGCATGTGGTCAGTTTCTTTAGAAGCAGTAAAATGAAAATGAAGGGCCAGTTATACAACGGAATTAAAAACATAGAAAAACAAAACTATAGTTTATACCTTGTCCTTGTAACAAAACAACACTTAAGTTTGATTGGAATTTTGGGAACAACAACAGAAAAGCCGGGGCCTTGATGCCCACTGAAATCTGGTTTCTCTGCAGAAAACGGCTTATATAATTCTGGTTAAAGTTTATAAAATTTGTAGCTATTAGAGGTACAAGTTTAAGGAAAATTACAGGATTAACAACATTTTAATCATTGCAGAAAGGCTGAGACTATAGTGGAAGCAAGTCACAACCCCCAGCAATTAATAAAGCAAATATCTGAACGAGGGTCAAATGTAAACCAGGCTGGAGAAATAGGTTAGTGGTCATGCATGATTTACAGTATGTAAAAAATTGGCTTAATTTGCATTAAAAGCCCACATGTGTCACCTTCATGCATCTTTACTCCTACTATTTGCATTGCAATTTCTGGTTTAGTAGGCCAACAAAATCTCAGTCATCAAAACTATGTGATCAGAACTTTATTTTGTTTTTGTTTCTATTGCACTCATTGCATGTGGTCCATATTTAAGATTAATTTTGATATACCATGGATATCTATTCCTTTTGTCAAAATCCTGACCCTTTTGATGATATTTGTATAATAAGCCCACATTTAAAAATAAATAACAGGTAGGTATTATTAATATTAAACAGGATTTATATAGCGCCAACATATTACGCAGCACTGATCTCTTTGGATAAGTTGAATCCTCCCTTGTAAAACGTTATTGATACATACAGCATGACATCCATGTAGGAGTTAGTAAAAAGACATAGAAGTGAGTTACATACATGCAAACCGGTGTATTTTAGTCTTGTCTTTCAAATTTACTTCTCAGTTTAAGTGTCAACAAGAACTAAAGATAATGGCAATCACTGCTTGCTGGCAATGTGCCCCAATTCTGCAGTCTCTAAAGAATGTTGCTATTGCAGACAATAGGGAGTAGTTTCATGTTCTTGGATGGAAGCCATACTTTGTCTGTCAGAGTGAAGCAATAATAGATACTTCCATCCCCTATACAATTCCCAGACATCACAGAGTTTGAGACCTCCTTACTCTAATATGAGATTCCTGTTTATTTGGGGTGGTTTAATTCCACTTTATATTGCAGTTCTTTTGTTTCAAATGCACTTCCCAAATTTACATAACAATGAGATATATGAAGACTTAAGAAACAATAGCCTAATTAAATGCACTCATTTCAGCTTTCATTCCATTCATTACTTGGGGAATATAATGTCAGAATGGATGTAGTTTTATTCCTAACAGCCTGTGCGAAATAAACATGTACCATAAGACTTTCTATCTATCTATCTAGCTAGAGGTGGAAGTTGGAGCACCAGCATTTGTCATGCCAGATGTTCAGAAAATAGATGGGAGAAATGTGGAACGTGAAGTCACTGGACAGTAACACCCAAGAGTGTAACTAATTTTTTCAGTTCAGATGCCCTAATCATAAAGGACCTGCTAAATCAAGCATCTTGTTTCTGATGTGAATGTATCTTTCTCATGGGTTCATATTGGAGTATAATATATTTAACAAAACAAGGTAATTGCCCTTTTTTTAAGTACAGTAAGATGCACATTTTGGATAGAGAGAACAATTGGAGCATACGGGAACAACCAGTACTGATCCATCCACATATAATGTTGTTTTAACATTTCTACCTGGGCAGAGTGACCACAACAATCCACACATTTAGCCATGTATTTCTAACAACTAAGGGTTATTAGATTAAGTTGACTGTCTTACCCACCTAGCTCTAAGTGCTGGGGTATGTTCCTGACATTCATTACAACTGGAGAAGTGGCTTGGATATGCTCCAAATGTTTATGACATTACAGAATAAGTTCAGATGAATATTACTAGCTGCTACTGGCTATAAGCCTGAAAGAATTAAAAAGTTTAAAACCTCTGAACACTCACAGATTTCTGAAAATTGGTTCTGCACTTCAAAAAATTACATTGAAATAAACCTAAAGTCCCACTTTAAAAATGCATGATCAGGCAGGTGGTTACTGCAGAAAGGGACAGGTGTCCCCTCTGCAATAACCATTCCTACCTGCCTAATTGGACTTGCAATCCTAGCTTTCCTGTGTTAAGTCATCCCAGCATTGCTAATGAAGATGGCAAAAGATCCTAAGAAGAAGGTTGAATCCGGCACTGAAACCGGATAGGTGAGCATTGATGGTTTAATTCTGTTTTTAGGAAGTTTGAAAGTGGAGAAATGAATTATATATATAAAAAATCACATACTTGGATATTTCTATATATTTTTCTATGTAAAATAATGGTAAGGAGCAAAATAGAAAAAAGTCAAAATTTAAGAAATAGGCCCTTGGTAATGTCATTAGTGGATGGTTGTTGCCAATCCAACACGGCATCTGTGGGAAACCCATATACAATCTAAAAAAAAAAATATAAAAAAAACTTAAGTCATTTAGAGGATGCCACCTTAATAAAAGAAACTTTATTAACCTAACATTTAATCTATTCCCTCTCCAGTTGACCTGACACCATGCCAAAAATGATCAA
The DNA here is from genome assembly GCF_032062135.1 of Pyxicephalus adspersus. NCBI lineage: Eukaryota > Metazoa > Chordata > Amphibia > Anura > Pyxicephalidae > Pyxicephalus > Pyxicephalus adspersus. The sequence continues at coordinate 38,984,436 of NC_092860.1, forward strand.
CATTTAAAACTACATTTATTTGATAATTTACAATAAAATACGATAAAATATAATTAATAGAGCTCACTACTTCTTGATAAGGTTGCTCAAAAAATACAAGAATCTCGTTTGTGGGCATCAGCAATGTGATTCAAAGTTACAAAGGAGCACCAAACTAAATAGTTAAGAATACAAGCAGTTTTACTGATAAATAATTAGATCACACAGGAAAGCCAAAGTATTTTGAGGGCCAAACAACCTCCCCTTTATAGACAAAAATAATTGCTAAACTGTTCTGTACCAAGTAAGGAGAATGTCCCTGGATTAATAATACAAACTCCCAGCAAACTCCTATAACAATTGAAAGCCTTGATGAAAGGAAGGGGGTGTGCCCCAGAAATGTGTTGGCTGTTTTATGTTATCATGTGGATTAAAAAAGCTACTTGGACTTTTTATATTTTTAAAACAGCACACTTTTGTAGTTTTGAGTTTCTAAATCCTAACTATAGGATTCATGCTTTGGCACCCCATTTTGTTTTAACACTTACTTGTATGATTAAAGGTACTGGTTCAATCTGCAGTTTTCCATCAATTATAAATCCACGATTTGACCTGTCTGTTACAACAAATGTGAATTTGTCAATCTGAGCATCTTGACCTTTGTGTCGGTAGGCAACATCCATGTTGTCAATATCTCTTTGGGTGAAGTTGTTTTTCTGCAAAAGGGAACCTCTCAGATATATCTGCCCATACTGCGGGTGTTCCGTAATTATATATGTAATGTTTTCAGTTGCTGTGTCCGGATCCATGGTTTGAAGAATGTCTGGAGTTATCAGTGCCACTGAACCTTTCATCTGTTTCAGACCATAGTTCTTGGATAATGTTGGTGGAGTCTTATCAACCATCTCCACTGCAACATGCAAGGTTCCATGCTTTGTCCGCAGCCCATTACTGACAAGGAATCTGGCAAAAAGAGGCAAGGCAGCCTTCAGCATGTGTTCCTGTTTCACCATCTACACAAAAGAAATAACATACCTTTACACAAAGTTTTCCCTGTAGATTTTGTGAACATCTTAGATCTTCTAAGCTTTCACAGCCTTTGTAGTTGATGTATGAAAGTGTGTTAAAGGAAAAAATGTTGTTCCTCTTTGAAACCAATTGACTTTCAAGTATAATTTTTGCAGTCCACCATGTTAAAGTAAAAAGTCTGATTGCTACAGGTAACAGTTTTTAGCACACATTTCATGCATCAATCTCTAAATTAATATTTTAAAAAAAATCTGATTCTTAAAAAAGAATTAAAACTCTTCTATCATTTGCACTTAGGACCCCTCTTCCTCAGCTGTCATGCTTCAAAAATTTAGCTTGGATTTAATGGCTAAAGCAGTTGATTTGGTATTACTACCAGAATCAGCAGCCCTGTTTACATTTATGTTCCCAAAACCTTACTTTGACTTCTAAATTTTAGTTGGTTAGTTTTCTTTACCCTTGACCATTGTTGTCTCTTTAACACTGAAGATTTTGTAGCGTACCTTTAAACTTAGGGATGATATTTTATCCTTATCACACCCATAGTAAAAGTTAAATCACCTCTGAGTGGTGAAAACCCTAGCTTTAAAAAAACTATAATTAAAAAACCTAATATGCATTTGAGTTCCACAGAAAAGTATCCGAAGAGAATTTCCTCTCCAAACCACTAATGCACTCTCAAAGCATACCACATATATTCATACATAATTGGATCTGTGCTAAACCAAATAAATAAAATATTATCATGAACTGCATTTGACTGTGGTAATCCTATAAAATTATATATTTTTTAATTTTAGTGAGCGGTGCAGTACTCCGTCAACTTTCTTTAGCCAATATATATGGATTGTGGTGAGATGGTTAAAAATTCCATTGGCCGATAAAGCTTTACCTCACTACAGTTCTACAGACCCAGTGTGTCAATTGTACTCTACTAATTCACTGCTCTACACCACCATTTCTGGTGAATACCTGGCTAAACTGAAACAGTTAAAATTTGAGACTAAAAGTCTTTGGTGCTCAGCAGGGGCCACATCTTCAATTGAACATTACAGTTCCTCTGTGCTGCCTGCAGCTCCATGGTGATGGAACTGGCTACAGAGGCTGCCATCTGTCATGGAATTTAAAAAGATAAAGAGAAAAAAAATGCAGAGAAGCAGTAAATAGTGCCAATTCAATGCAGAATCAAGCCAGCGTGTCAAAATGGAGGACATTTGCTTCTGTACTTGGCATACCGCTGCCGGCACCTGATGTCAGGGGTTGCTAATCACTCGGTGTCATCTGTCCAAACAAGAAGTGCCACATTCTTCTTCCAGCCCAGAAACATCAGACAATACGTAGTAATATTTCAGACTTGCGGAAAGTGCAATAGTGGAACATTAAATCTGATCACTCAGACACACATTAATTGATGTTGCCCCGGCTGTTCTGGCCAGCTCCTGAATACAGCCAAGGGAAGAACACCAGGTTAGCAGACATGGGGGGCCCTGCCAGATTTTTAACAGCAAGAAATGTTAATTAAAAGAGTTTTAAAAATTAACAAGTCTTTGTTTTAGGGTTCCTAATTATATTTCCATTCTAAAACAGCCTGTCCATAGCAGTTTTATATCACTAAGTTGGACCAGTGACAATCTCCTGTGAGATGACACTGTAACACCAGGTGCCATCATGCCGCTACCAGATGCAGCAACTACTGAAAACACTCAAGAGCATAGATGTTTCCAGTTTTTGCCTATTAATTCTTTACTGACACAGGGCCCTAAAGCTCTCTGTTTATTAGATTTTTTTATGCCATAATAAAATGTGTCAAGGATTTACAATAATTCAAAATGAAAAATATTTCAAATACAATAAAAAATCATTCCAAACTGTTGCTATAAAATGTAAACAACAGGAAACAGCCCTCTAAAGAATATTATGCTAGAGTTTTAAATCAGATCTGGTGTTCTCAATAGAGAAGAACTACATGGAACACAGGTGCCTTAATGCTGCCACACAGCTTTTATTATGTTTGCAAAAGTATGCAATCAAGACATTGAACCAACTAAAACAAATCATCTTTGCTAATTAGCAGTTGATGATTTGCTTGATTTTTTTTTCTTGTATTGTGCCCTTTTTTCCCTGGGACCCTGGCATGGTAAACTGAAAAGCAGTTGTATTTTTTTTTCTTTGGCCTATTCTGCCAACTTGCCAAGTGTGTTGATTACTCTTACACTATTAATACTTTAATCACATTCTTAAGCAAATTTCTTTTCCTGAATCTGGTACAATGTTTTGTACATGGTGTTCTTGCCAGTAACACAATGTTGCAGGCTGACAACATTGTCACTGCTCCACAAGTAGGAAAAGTGTTGCCAGTCTGCCTTGTGTGTACCTTCACTTGGCTGTAATGGAGCTTTTTTTTTTTACATCTTGCATAACAATGCATTCAGAATGTCTTTGTCACAATAAAATTATCAATATAAATAAAACTACTAAAGGTACTAAACGAAAAGAAAATTCATTTAAAACAGATGGAACTGTATAGTCAAATCCTACATCCTATCATCCCAGACATTGAACGCTAAGTTGTGGATTTTGGAAGGTAAAACCAAGCTTTGAGACAAAGCTAGATTCACAACCACTTCACATGTTTCTTTGGTGCCAGGAAAGGCCAAGCTCCATAGTGGTCTCCTGGCACTGGGTAGATTAGGTTAATAAATCATCTGTTAGCAGAATGAAAAGACAGACAGGAGGGGTTTGCCATCTAGACACCTACTTGAACATATCAGCAGCAGCTGCAGCTTTTCCATTGTGGATGTAGCAGATAGTCTGAGCAGCAACATCCATCTGACTGAAGCTTGTTATGGGAATTCCAGGGTGGTTGACATATTCAATCTGGCCGTACTGAGGTGGTGAGGAGAGAACGTAGAGCAGCTCTTCTGGTTTGTCAGTGCCATCAGAAGCAAACAGCACATCAGTACTTATGATGGCTCTGTCACCTCTTGACACATGGAGCGTTTTTAAAGACATTACAATATCTCCTAAGGACACAAAAATATGTGATGACACAAACATCATGTTGATATGTAAAGCATTTCTTTATAGATTAAAAAAAATGTTCATCATTGGAAAATAATGACCTTCAGTCTTGTTCAGAGTACAAAGGACGACGGTGAAATGTAAATGTGGCATTCTACAGCAGCCAACAAGATTTTATTTGCGGAAATCAGATATGAGTTGTTGTTGTTGCCAGTGCTTCATGCAGCTTAGAAGTTCATTGAAAACATTGGTGATATTTGGATCAAGCCTACATATCCCTTTTAACTTGGCACTTGTGTTGTAAATTATTAGTAAACAGAAATATTGATATTTTTACATTTAAAAACATATATAGTCCATTTTGAAAGCAATCTACAAAACTTGGTAAATTACTATTACTATTTTAAGATCTTGTTATCCATTTTACATGAGGATGTAGTGCTATCTTGGTATTTATACCAAGTATAAACCAGGTTTTCTTTTGTAATGGCAGTTTCAATGACATTAGAATGGTAAACACAAAAATAATGATAAATCATTGTTTATACTCAAGTATATGTGGAAATTATACAGAAACAAGCAACAAAATTTGTTCTAAGTCTAAGTTAAAAAAAAGTATCAACAAAGACAACAGAAACTTTTTTTTACAGATCTGAGAAACAAATGTAAAAAAGGGGTAAAAAACTGAAACATTGAAGATGTGACCTATATTCAGGGTAGCAGTACTTTCAGTATGAAGCTAAGGTAAGGAACACAGGGGCATTGCTGTGAATGTTTCAACAAACTTCCAACAGAGGTAATGGGTTCATGAATAGTAAGTGAATTTAAACACAGTATGTAAAACATAAGTCTATACTTAAACAAAAAAGTTTTAAATAGGAATAAAGTAAAAAAAGAAAACAAACACAAATTAATATTAATATAAAAACCTGTAAAAAAAGGGCAGACCTGACCACTTGGTCATTTTGTACGTTTCGGTTGTCATTCTTTTAGGTTTTTATGTAAATTTTTAGACTAATTTATTCTTATATACCTACCTCTCTCCATATCCTTAACTGTGATGTGAAATTGCATCTGAGGTGATCTATTTCTGCCATCCCATAGGTGAAAAGTAAAGCTGTCTTGATTCCTTAAACCTATTGCTCCTGTGTGCACATATCGAAGTAGGTTCATATCAATGTCCTCTTGAGTGCACTTCATCCCAGCCTGTATGTTCACCCAGGTGTTTTTTGTCTAAGAAAACAAAACAGAAAATGTTTAATAAAATTTCTCTGAATCATACCTTAATATACTATAAATGAGGAAAAGATACAGAAAGAGCAAAGGCAAATAATTTATTATTATATTATAGGTGATCCTGTATTTTACTTGAAATAGAGAAAGAAATAGGTTTGCTTCATGCTAAGCACCTCTGGGAAATATTACTTTCCTTTATCATCCCAAAACATTACTTAACAGACTTCAAATTTCACAAATCCAAATTTGCTTTGGATTATGAACACTCCCTCTCATTTCTACATGGCAGCAATGTGACAGATCAGTGGCTAATCATTGTGAAAAGCAAAGTTTCACATTTCCCCATATCTTGAAATAGTGACAGATGTTTGAGGAAGAAAAAGTAAATATTACCTTCTTGTAAAGTTTATTTTTTAAACAAAGTCCAAGTTGAATTAATAGTGTTCTGCAGTAGGGATGATGCCTCCGGCATTCTCACAAAAGTTTCCTCAAACTTCCGATGGTTCCGCAAAATTTCGGCGAACAGATTTTGCGAAACCATTAGAAGATCAAGGAAATTAAAACAGGAGGATTCACATGGGATTCACAGGATTCCCTGGGAATCCACCTGTTTGTGATCCCCGGGGCACTAAAGGTTAATAACCCCATAGTGTCGGGGATCACACTATAGAGAATGGAGAAACTCCATTGAGAGTTCTTTGCAGTGATCCCCAGGCACTAGAGGTTAATTAACCTCTAGTGCCCCGGGATCGCAGTGGATTCCCAGACCTGCAATCATTTTTGCAGCCCTGGGAATCCTGTTTGCGATCCCTGGCACTAGAGGTTAAATGGGGACAAGTATCCTTTACAAAACCTCCAGTGCTCTCTGACTGGCTAAGGAAGGCTTTCCTCAGCCAATCAGAAAGCACTAGAGGTTTGGAATGGGGAGACTTGTCCCCATTAAACCTCTAGTGCTGGGAATCGCACACTGAGCTGATCAATAAATGCAGCTGGCACCTAAATAAAAACTAAGCCAGCTCAGAGGTGAGGAGCAGGTGACAAGGGTGTGTGTAGGCGGGCGGAGGGAGTGTAGTGGTGACAGGTGAGTGTGTGGTGGTGGCAGAAGTCGAGGGAGGGGTTTGCAGTGATGCTATGTGTTGTGAGGTGCAGGGGAGAGTTGTAAATGGTGGAATAGGCATGTGTACGTGTTTGAAGGTACAGTGAGGGCAGAGGTGAGTGCAGGAAGGGGGTACCGTGGTGGTTAAAATTTGTGCAAGCGGGAGTGCAGGAGTGTTTGAGGATGGTGTGCATAACTGGTAGAATCATGTGTAGTGGTTGCAAAGGTGCATATGGTGATTGGGTGTTGTGGTGTCATAGTAGTGTGTGAGGTTCAGATGTGTGTAGAAAGTATAGTGATATGTGGTGGGGTACAGTTTTGGAACAGGTGTACAGGAGGTGCATTGTTAGAATTGGGCTGTGGAAGTTCATATTAAAGCAGTGGTGGCAATCTAAGCAGTGAACAGGGTTGGCAGAGGTGAGCTGTGGACAAAGGGTGCAGAGGCAGGTGAAAAATCCAAAGGCTAGCAGTGGGCAGAAGGTGTAGGTGACACAGGTGTGGTGAATGGCATAAATTGGTGGAACGTGTGCTGGAAAAGGGGCATGGGGAATACGTAGTTGAGCAGTAGTGGGGATCTGAGCAGCGGACAGGAGTTGCAATAGCAAGCTGTGGGCAAGCTGTACAATGGTGGGTGAGTTGCAGAGATCAGGAATGAGCAGGGGTTCTTCTGGTGGTGAAATGACTGACGAAATGGTTACAGAGAGTGGTGAAATGGTAAAAGATGGGTACAGGAAATGCAGAGGTGAGTGGTAGGCAGTGCATGCCAAGATGAGAGGTTGAAGAGGGATGGATTATTGTAGACTATTTACTGCTTTCTGAGTCACTTACCTAATATGAGCTTTTTGATTAGACAGTTTAACCTAATTCTGTTTTTTATCAGTATATTTGTTCTAAGGTAGTGATTCAAAGTATAAAACTGCAACCCCAAAAAATCAACTATCTTTACAAACATGTGTACTGTTTAAACTGGCAATGGATTAGTTATTCTGTAAATTCTTTTGATTTACAGGATTTAGGCATGTAAACAGGTCAGATATTTCTTGCCCGATACTAGTGTTGGTCAAATATCTGACTATTCTATTCGACGGCTATTCAATCGAAAAGGCCGATATTGTTGGGGTGATTGAAGTTGAATTCGAACACCATTAAAGTCATGATGGGAAAATTTGGGTAATTTTTTGGGACTGTGTATAACTGCAAGTGCAATCAGGAGAGCGGAGCTGCATTCATTCATGAGCACAGCCGTGGGACTCCTCCTGTCAGTGTTGGATCCCTGGGCACTAAATGAGGTTAAATGAGGACAAGTCTCCCCATTCATCACCTTTAGTGCCCTGTGATTGGCTGAGGAAAAGTAAACCCTGATGACAGCTCAAGCATCATAAGGATTTTCCTTTTGTCGGCAATCAGAGAGCAGCCTTAGTGAAAGCGTATTATATGTTCTTGGATAGAGAGTCTCTATCCAAGAACACAGTGTTCTTGGATAGAGAATCTCTATCCAAGAACACATGCTACAGTTCCCCTAGGGCTGCAAGAGCAATTAAGGGAGTGGAGCTGTCAGCATAGCAGAGCTCCGCTCCCCTGATTGCTCTTGCAGCCCTAGCGAAACTGTAGTATGTGACTCCACGGCTCGTGACACTGACAGGAGGAGTCCCACAGCTGTGCTCATGAATGAATGCAGCCGTGGGAATCATCTTGTCATTGTGGGATAACCTGTAAAAAATATTTGTTACACAAATCACACACATTCAATAAATAACTTTAACATTAAAGCGTCTTATTTTTTACACTCAAAGTCGAATCACATGTTTTTTGGGTTGGGTCTATCCGAATTCCAACAGTCATATTCAGGTCAAATATCATCTCGAATTCGAACACCAACACTACCCGATACAAACATTCGAGCAAGAATCTGAAATTTCCTGACAGATCCATGAATGATCAAAGGTGAACAACTGTTGTACAAGTTAATGGAGAAGAGCACAGTGGGGTGCCACTCGTTCTCCCCTCTACATGGAACAGAATTTTCCATGGAATGTTAACAAAGGATGGTTTCCAGTGACAAATATTTGCTGTGTGCATGCTACCTTATTTACTGATTCACCAATACTGTTTTATATGTCACCTCCTCCCTAGTTTACTTATTAGGCGATAATTAATCATCATCCCCTCTGTGCTGTAAAATGATCTAGAATCCAGAAAAGCATTCTAGATTTTTTCTCTGCCCTTATGGCTGTGGCTGATCGAAAGGCTAATTTTGCACATAAAGTAGTTAACATGTTTTAACCATGTATTTAGCAAATTGCTTTGATTCCCACTCAGGTAAATCTAAACTGAAAGAAAAGCTGCAAAGCAGCAGGTTATTTATAACGACAGAACGGGACCACTTTTAATTTGATTGTATAAATGCCATTTAATAAATTGAGAGTCTTTTAGGAGAATCAATGAGCATTGCACCAACTCTCACAGCACAAAAACTAAATTAATAATAGAATAATGAGATGAAAAAATGTATATAAAAATAAGCTGAATAAAGCTGGTACAAGCCTTTATTTGAAGTTGTCCTTGATCTGGAATCCTTTCAATCACATAGTAAATTTGCTCTCGCGGCGTATCTTTATCTTCTGCTGACAGTACAGCACTTGAAATAATATAATGCTCACCCATACTTAGTAATACTTCACAGTGCCTTCAGGAAAAAAACATTCATCATTAACAATTGTTTTATAAATTTCTTTAGCTATCATGTTTTGAAAGGACATCACAATATTAACGTAGAACCTATTTTTAAATTATTATTGTCAGAATGGTATTGATCTGAAGTTCCTTTTCTCTGTTTTTCATTATTCTGGGATCCCCAATGTGGTTTACATTTTTAATATTATAAATATGACAATAGAGTGGGGCAACATTAATGGCCTCATACTATCATACAAACTTCCTTTTATAGGTTTTTGTGTTTAAAAGTTAAGAGGCAAGTAGTATTTTGGTACAGGCTTCATTGATTGTATTTTGGAATAAATCAGTTTGTGGAGAAATCCTAATTCAATCAAAATGAATAAAACTATTATAATCTAAATTAGGCTAGAGTAACAAGGGAGCTCCTTTAGCTCTATGTTACATCAATTAAACAAAACGATCTGCTTCCTCTCCTGAAATGGCACCAGAGCATTTTTCTATTGAATGCATCATTGTAATGAATTATATGTAATACCATTATTTATGGCACATAATGAATTAAACTTACTTTGTCAGCACTGGTTTTTCATCATTAATCCCATTGACATTGACAAAGATTGTTCTCTCTACCTCATGCTTTCCATCTGACAGCAGAATTGTGAAAGTGTCTGCAAGGTTTTCTGAGTCATCGTGCATATACATTAGCTTCATACCTAAATAAAGAAAATATCAGTTGTACACATTTATATTAGATGAGTATGGTTGGGGTAAAACAAGTTAATCTTATATGAGTAATCACGCATTTGTAAGATGTCAGCAAATCAGTATCATTTTATCAGTAAACCCAACTTAACATTTTTTTTTTTGCAACACAACAAACTTTCTGTGGATATCACTGGCAAATTCATTTTATTTATAATATTTATTTATATTTTAATTTTTAGATATTTACCGTTTTTAAGGTGGTCCATAGAGAAATCCTGTAGCATAGGAAGTGTATTACTTTTCAGGCTTTTAAGGAAATCTTTTGTGTGGTCAGCACCATAGTTTTTCTCAAAAATCATGCCATGCTGGGGTTGCACAGTAACACTGAATAATAACTGATTCGGGGGTACATCCATGTCTGACACATTAATTATGGAGGGATTTAATTCTATTGCTTCCCCTTCGTCTACCTTAAAATAGAAAAAATGTTCAAAAAATTATTATTGTTTTTTGAGAGCTGACAATAAATCTAAAATGCAGTTATCACAAAGCAGAACTTGTACTTGTGGAAAAGCATATAGGATTTTGTTATTCCAGCACCCAGTGTACACTAGGTAACACTTGATGTGATAATTTAAATTACTGTTTACTTGGTGCTGGAGTAATCAAAACCCATGTGCCATTCCAGAAATACAAGATCAGATTTGTTATCTAGACTCCAAGAGGAAGAGCTTTTTATTTTGTCACAGTATGCATTTGCAAAGACCGTCTCTGTGCAGATACCATATCTGAACTCATAACTTATGAAAATAAAAAATGGAACAATATGTATCCAAGAAAATAAAGGCATTTCCTGAATCTATTACGACACAGAAATTGATAACATTTCTTACAGTAATGTTCCTGGCCATAAACTCTGGAACTTCATCATTTGTTGGATTAATTACAATGTAAAAAGGCTTTTCCACTGTGCGTTGTTTCCCATCAGTGACATAAAACATAAACTGGTCTGCTGTTGGCTCCATTCTTTGATGTCTTGACTGTACATAATTCACATTATGAGATATAATATCTTTCAGCAGAAACGCATCTGGGGTAAAACAAAAAAGGAAAGTTAGTGAATATTTTTAAATTTAATCATTTGCAAAGATAAAATTTTTTAATGTGTATTTTTACTGTTTTAAGGAACTTTCCTTTTGACTGCAATATGTGTTATTGTCAATGGGGATTCATTATAAACAGAAGCCTTTAGGAAACATACATTAGAAATGCTAGCAGATAGACTATGTCCATGCATGACCACAGGCAAACCAGTTATCTCCTTGGCACCTTAAGTTCTATAAGCTAGACTGCAGGCTATTTTTGCGCTTGTTCTTTTTTAATACCATCTGCTGTGTATACATACTTTCACCATCACAGCTACAGATGAATAAAAATCTAGCTTCCAACATTTCAGTTTTGACAGATATTTTGCATAATGTGCCATGTTTAAATAAGGTAGCAGCATTTCTGGAAAGATAACAAAATTCCATTGTAGCTTTATAAAATAATGCCACATGCTGTGAAAAGTCTATTCTGGGAACAATACAATATGTTAAATTGTGGTGATCATTTAGGAAGAAACTTTGCATATTAAAGATTTACTTTTATTTGCTTTTTGAATGTTCCTTATCAGTCAAGAGCAGGGATGGACAACCTTCAGCAGTTCTGGGTTGTGGCTAGCTTGTTAAGTATTTGTGAAGGAGGTTTTTCAGCAACAGTAGTCTAAAAAAACCTTTCTCTGTGATCTAGGTAATGTTTTACCATCCAATGACAATGTCTTTAAAGTCACTTACCAATGCTTATTCCCATGTTACTTTTTTCAAAGCCTGGAGATGGTAGAACATTTTCAATGTAGCCATACTGAGGAGGGGATACCAATATAAATTTTAAATCATTATTGTCTGTGTCAGGATCATTGGCAAGCAAGTGGCTCATTGTAAATGCACACGACTTGCCTTCGTCAACGGCAAATATTTCACCTGTGCCAGAGGAAAAAGAAGAATTTTTACACCAGAGATTTGTTTCCTGTCTACATTCAGGATAATTCTGTTTATTTTATCATCACTGGCCTTTAAACATGCTTCTTCCCCATCCTGATATTCTCCTCCATGGTAATTAGCATGCTAAGATCGGAGGTGATTACATGGAGGACAATATCAGGATGGGGCTTAGAACAAAGGCTATTTAAATGGCTGGATGCATGAAACTATCCTAATGCTTATTCTAAGAGTGTTACACTGGAACAGGATAGAGCTCAGGACTATTTAAATGGCCGGATCCATGAAACTATCCTAATGCTTATTCTAAGAACTGGAACAGGATAGAGCTCAGCCAGTGATCTATATCAACTTATTCATATGTTCCAATAAAGAACTGACCCCTTTATCTATCTGTCCAATCGAGGAATTAAATGTGGAAACAGAAGCTAATATGTTCCTGAGGAAGCGGACTATGTTCCGAGAAACGTTGAACTGTTATGAGCCTATTCGTAACAACCACAGATTTATTATTGGAGCATGTAAATGTTTTTATATTTTTATTTGTTTAATAAACATTTGTATTAACAAAAGATACATACTGGATTGTGAATGAATATATGCCTGCAAAGTCCCAAGGTTATTGACCCTGTTGTGTAAAAAAATGTTTGCAAATTTTGTATTAAGGGATGTGGCATATGTTGAACAAGTTTAAAAAATAGGAGGAGTGTCTTTCTGTTTTTAAATATATATATTAAAACCTATAATTGTCAAATTTTGTGTTGGAAAACTGAGCAGTGAGTGTTGGTTGGGAAAAAGCTGGAAGTGGTGAATGTTAGCCATAATGCAACTTGGACATTTCCACTGTAAGTGAGCCCTAGAATAAGCCATAGAATATTTTATTTTCTCTGTTTTGTATATTGTCTTGCAGATTCTAAGTACAGAGACATTTATATATATTATATATTTACATCACTGCTAATACCACAAGACATTTAAAAATACAATTAAATTAGATAAATGAATACATAATGATTTAATGGCTGTAATATTATGAGGGTGCTAATTAGAAGGTTGTTTATTTAAAATTCTTTCCGTTAAATAAAAGATTAATATTACGGTCATAAATGTAGTACACAATCTTCTTACCTATTGTTATAGATGGCGGCTGATTATCTACCGGAAAAACTGTGATATTAAGGTCATATACAGGAAATGAGTCATGGTTTGGCAGTAATGGGTTATGATGAGTATTAATACAGCATTTTACATCCGTATCCAATTCAGCATCAGAAATAACAAGTGTTATAGTGTCAAAGCAAGGCTCCAGTCCAATTTCTCCACCTGTTAAAAAAATTGTTTTTGATAATTGAAAGAATGATATGCTTTTCAAAACTAAAACATTCTGAGTGTATAAATCACTAAATTGAATATGTACATTTCTATTCTTTGTGCTAGACTTCTGCTACATTGGAGCCCAGCCCCTGCTGGAGCAATATTACAAGCTCCTGCCATCTAGTTAGAGTGCTCATATTGGACACTGGTGCCTTGTCACAGGAGAGGAGGGTAAAGGTTGGGGGCTCACTACCACAGTTGGAAAATCTGAGTTCTTAAAAGCATATTGAAACTAGAATTACATATACAAACAAAGAGGTATCTCTGGTCATAAAAGGGGAAAACGCAAAAGTTAGGTGCTTTAATCTTCTGACATTTTTATTTTATTTAGGTATGTATTTAATGTTTATATTTTCTGGCATATATACCTGTGTGCCGGTAGATAACAGTTCCTTGAAATATATCCATTTGGGAAAATCGATCTACAGAGACTCCAGCTTTCATGACAACACCCCAACGAGGTTGACGAGCAATCATGAAACTCAGCTTCATATTATCACTATCTGCATCTACCGCATAGATGTAATCTGCGGAAATCACCACTTCTTCACCCTCTGCACAGTATATAGTGGGTAAAAGATTGTCCTTCATAATTGGTGGTTCATCATTTACAGGGATCACCTGCAATATATACATATTCCGATCAATAACCTGATTGCTCAGGAACATACAACATTAGGCATTAGCCAGGAGAAACTTCTGGGCACACAAGTATCTGGGTAGACATGAAATGAACAACATAAACTTTATTTTTTATTGACATATAGGATAAAAAAAGTGCTTAGTGGCATTTATGACACAGTTTATGCCTCCAACAAGGACTAGTCAAGGATGTTAAAGGATGTCTGTTTCATACAATGACATTTTTTATGCCCACGGATTGATTTATACTTCTGGTACTATTTCTAGGTTTCATGCAACTGACCTGTATTTTTAGAACAAAGTCAGCAGAATTTATACCATCTGTAGCCATAAATTTAACTTCATCCCACACAGATTCAGAACCATCATGCTGGTACCTTTATTAACAGAAAACACAAGTTAATTAGAAGGAAATGTATAGAGTGTATGGATATAGTTATCCCTTATTATTTTAAAGAATAAAACATATTGTAAATGGGAAATATTTTCATAAATGTATCTTTTTGCCAGCAGGTGGTGATTATGTCTGATACCAGAGTGTTTTAGGTAGGTTGTTTAGTGCTGTGCTTATAAGATTTAAATAGCAGGCTCTCAGATTGCAAGCACAGGTAAATGGATAAGAGTGGTGTACACCCTCACTCAGCTAATGCTGGCTCTCCTATTAGTGATTACTGCACACAGGTAAATTCATACACTTCATTTCACAATGAAAATATATACTAGACATAATATAAAATATACGCCTATATGAAATTGTAATTATTAGATATATAAGGATATATATTCAAATGAATATGGTATGAAAAACCACTAATGCTTTGCTTTAGTAACATTTTTTAACTGTGTTGCTGTAAAAAAATAAACAAAAACATTTCACATTTACATTCAAAAGCACACGAAAACAGATGTTGCATAGCCAAGTGCTTTCTGAAGTAAATGTTTCAACCCAAGAAAGTACCTCCAAATGCTCCATCAATCCTACAGAGCACAGTGGTGGGATTGCCATTCACCAAGTATAGTTCCAAATTTCCTAGCAATTAACTAAAGTAGAGCTTACATTTCACACTGCTGATATACGGCTATGAGATTTTAGGCACACTTGCATAAAAGTGCATTTTTAGGAAATCCAAAAAGACAAAAAGGTTAATTCTTAGGCACAATTACCATGTCTTTTTTTTTTAAATCAGTTGCACTATAAATCAGGCCCAATTAATTCTGGTGCAGGTGTTCCTATATTACTGGTACATCATTTGGCATCATTTATGACACAAAGATGCTTTATAGCCAAAAAAAATAAAAAAAAATCACACAAAACCAAGTATTTTAAAAATCCTAACCTAACTTTTAGCATGCCCAGGTCTTGGTAGCTGAATTGCTCTCCTTCATTTATAGTTCTTCCATCCAGCTGAACAATGCCATGTAATGGTGCTTTCAGCAAAATAATTTCAAGATGATCCTGTGTTGTGTCCTTGTCAATGATGCGGATATAATCCATTGTCATCTGCTGAGAGCCGCCTTCCTCCACACTCATGTCATATGTAAATACCTAGGCAATTAATGTTCTAGGTTACTATGTGTTTAGCAGAAAATACCTACTTGCAATATTTAAAGTAGATACAAATGCAAAAGAATATTTAGAAAAGTCAAAAATATATGTGTGAACAAGATAAGTTCTGTAAACGTTGATAATTGGAAAAAAGAGTTTAATTTGCTGGTATGGGTTATTGGTTTCAAGTCTTATAGGTTAGTGTACATTAGTGTTTGTATTTATTCTGATGTGTTTATGAAACATTTTAGGATCTCAAATAGATATAGGAGTAGAAAATGGTTAAATACCTTCTCAGTAAAAGTTTTTATTATTAGTAAAACAAATTTCTATGTATTTAACACTCTTGAGTATAATGGAATAGTAACTTCCTGAGAAGAACCGGTTGCAGGAGTAGCCAGAGGAGAGGAAGGATAAAAGCAATTCAGGACCAACGGCTTAGGTAGAAACACATGAAAAGCATTGGGCAGCTTGAGATGTGGAAGAAGGCGTAACTTATAACAAACTGGGTTAAGCTTGGCAGAAACGACATAAGTATGATTTACCATGGAGAAAACTTTAGAGAAGGCATCTTGCAACGAATATTCCTGGTGGATAGCCAGACGTTGTCCCCAGGTTGGAGAATAGGTGCCTTACGGCGATGCCGATCTGCAAACTTCTTGTAACGAAGACGCTTTAGGTGCTCTAAGACTGAAGCCCAAATACGGTTGAAGTCCCTCTGCAGGGCACTGAGAGCGGGTACATCAGCAAAGCAGGGTATAGGGGACGGAAGGTGAGGATGTTTGCCGTAGACGATGAAGAATAGAGACTCCTTGGTGCTGGTGCAGACATGATTAATGTTTGCAAACTCTGCCCAATGTAGCAGAGTCACCCAGTCTTCATGGTGAGGGGATACCAGGGCTCAAAGATATTGCTCCAAGGACTGATTTACTCTCTCCGTCTGCTCATTAGTCTGCGGATAATACACTGAAGAGAACTCTGCAGAGATGTCCAGAAATTTGCAGCTTTTCCAGAAGCAGTAAGTAAACTGCACCTCATGATCTGCCACAATATTAGTGGGCATACCGTGAAGTCTGAAAATTTCCCGAATGAAGACTGGCACTACTGCTGCAGCAGATGGTAGAGCTGGGAGAGGTACAAAGTGGGACATTTTAGAAAATTAGTCCACGACTACCCAAATAACCATACAGCCATCAAAAGGAGGGAGATCCATGATAAAACCCATGGATAGATGACACCAAGGTTCTGTGGGAATAGGTAGTGGATAGAGTGGGCATGCAGGGGCACGGGTGGCGGACTTTGTTTGAGCACAGACAGCACAGGCCTTGACATAGTCTGTCACATCCTTATGAAGATTTGGCCACAAGTACTGTCGAGAGAGAAAAGTGAATGTTCTATGAACGCCTGGATGACCAGAAATCTTGGAATCATGTGCCCATCATAACATGCTGGTACGAAGTTGAGTTGGCACCAAGGCTTAACCTGGATGAATAGTGGATTCCTGGATAGAGGTCAAGGCTGGGATTAGGGCTGGGGGGATGATAAACTCTGGCTCCACAGCAGTTTCAGAGTCCTGTGGGTCAAAGGAGCGAGAAAGAGTGTCAGCACTTGAGTTAGCAGCACTAGGTTTGAAGGTAGCTATAAAATCAAACCGAGAAAAGAATAAAGACCAACAAGCCTGCCGGGGGTTGAGGTGGCGAGCCGATTGCAGGTACTGGAGGTTCTTATGGTCAGTGAGGCCTTGTGAGGAGAACCCTCCAAGAGGTATGTCCATTCCTCCAAAGCTAGCCTGATGGCTAGGAGCTCCCTGTGCCCAATAGAGTAATACCTTTCAGCTGGAGAGAATTTCCATGAGTAGAAGGCACAGGGGCAACCCTTTCTGGATCCATGGAAAGGCCTTCTTTAGAAACAATGTAACCCAGAAAGGGTACCTGAGGAAGTTCAAACAGGCACTTTTCTGCCTTCGCATAGAGTCCATTGTCTCTGAGCTGCTGTAAGACCAAACGAACATGCTGTCTGTGAGTAGGCAAGTCTGGAGATAAAATTAGAATATCATCCAAATAGACTACAACACAGATGTATAAAAGGTCTCAAAACACCTCATTACAAAGTGCTGAAAAACAGCCGGGGCATCGCAGAGACCGAAGGGCATCACAAGGTATTCATAATGCCCATGCTCTGGTGTTAAATGCGGTTTTCCATTCATCCCCCTCTTTGATCCGAATTAGATTGTATGCACCTCGGAAACGGTCAAAGAGCCCAGGGATGAGTGGCAGAGGGTAACGGTTCCTTATGGTGATGGCATTCAGACCGAAGTAGTCAATACATGACTGGACAAAGAAAAACCCTGCGCCAGCAGGGGAAGAGGACTTGCAAATAAATCCCCCTTGCAGACTCTCCTTGATATACTCACTCATACCCTGCGTCTAAAAGGGGGGACTTAGAGGGGAATACTCAACCTCTGGGAGGTGTGGAATTGGGAATGAGGTCTATCGCACAGTCATAAGACCAGTGGGGAGGTAGCTGCTTGGCCCTGCACTTGGAAAAAAGGTCTTTGAAATCCATATACTGACTGGGAATAGATGGTGCAACCTCAGGAGTGAAGAAAGCAAGAGGCCTGATAGGCGTGAGCTTGGTCAGACATTTGTAGTGACACAAGGGACCCCAAGCCAATACCTCTGGAGTGGACCAGTCCAACACTGGGGAGTGTTGTTTAAGCCATGGGAGGCCCAGAATGACTACAGAGGTGGCCTGAGGAAGTACAGGAAAAGTTATAGTCTTGTGATGTAGCACACCAATAGACATTTCTATTGGTCTAGTTTGAAAGCGAATAAGTCCACATGAGAGGAGGGTACCATCCACCACAGCGATTCGCAGAGGCTGTGATAATGGCTCTATAGGCCAAGCTCATTCCCTGAAAAGGGTGGCTAAAATAAAATTTCCAGCTGTTCCAGAGTCAATGAAGGCCTAAAGGGCAAGTGTGGAGTTGTTGTGGTGAAGCTGGATGGCTATGGAGGGAGGCTGACTAGAGGGGAGAGAAGAGTGACCAAGCATGCCCCTCTCAGAGCATGCTAGGTGCTGAAGTTTCCTGGCCTCTGTGGGCAAGATTCATTAACGTGTCCCTTCTGTCCACAATAAAGGCAGAGGCCAGATGAGAGACTCTGGGTTCTCTTCTCTTGAGATAGCCTTGATCAACCTAGATGCATAGGTCCTCCGGAGACAGGGGGAACAGGGGAGGCTGGAGTTTGCAGGGGCCGCTGAAAGGATGGTGCCAGTCACGGAACAAAGGCCTTACATAAGTGAGATTTCTCTTGGAAACGTTCTCGAAATAGAATGTCTATCTGGATGGCCAAGGAGATCAGATCATCCAGAGAGGGGGGAATCTTCCGACCAGCCAACTCATCCTTGATGCAGTCGGAGAAGCCCTGCCAGAAAGTAGTAGGGAGTGCGTCATTGTTCCAGGTGAGCTTGGCCGCCAAAGTACGAAACTTAACTGCAAATTGATCAACAGTAAGCAACCCTTGACGGAGACGCAGAAGCGCACTGACTGCTAAGGAGGTGTTCAGGTTTGTCAAAAACCCTCCAAAAGAGGTTCAGGAAAGTTTCAATATTGCCTGTAAATGGATCCTTTCTTTTTCCAGAGTGGGGTCGCCCACGCTAGAGCTTCTCCAGATAGTAGGAAG
This sequence comes from Pyxicephalus adspersus, assembly GCF_032062135.1. Classification (NCBI taxonomy): domain Eukaryota; kingdom Metazoa; phylum Chordata; class Amphibia; order Anura; family Pyxicephalidae; genus Pyxicephalus; species Pyxicephalus adspersus. The sequence continues at coordinate 39,003,462 of NC_092860.1, forward strand.
ATTAAAAATGCAACTGCACGGTCAGTGGGGAAATTTTGTGGTTAAAGCTCATAATGCATACTGCACTGGTTGATGAAGCCACGGCAGGTCTTGGGGTCTCCAGAAAACCGCTGTGGGAATGGCAGGTGAAATGCAGAGGCAACCAGGATAATGTGGGCTGGTGGTTCAGCAGGTGCACTGGAGGAGATCAGCAGCTGATCCAGGTGAGCGGTAAGAAAATAAAGCTGGCGGAGCACCTGGACTTGGGTAGCTTCCTGGGTGTCTAGTCTCTGGGCAAGTAGTTGGTTAAGGTTTGCTGAGGTCTGGGAGGGTGTATTCATGGTTGGTGGAAACTGTCACAGGTGGAGAGACAGGACCACTAGAGGGCACTATGGCTTGCACGGAGGTCCTTGGGCACACCAAGGTGGGCAAAACATGGTACCAAATCACAAAGCAGAAGGGTAGTTGAGGAAGAACGGAGTCGAGGCAAGCAGCAAGCAAGGGAGGTCAGATCACATGCCAGGGGTCAATTGTCAGGGATCCAGGAGACAGACACTAGTGACACAGGGGCCACTACAGGCACAGAGAACACAGGAGACACTAGAAGCAACAGGAGGCACGGGTGACTCAGGGATATCAACAGACAGACAGGAACACTGGAACAGCACAGGGAAGTTGGCTGTGAACCAACAGACTGGACAACGAGGGGTTAACACGGGAGCTGGACAGAGGAAACTCTAAATTAAGCACCAGGTCAACAGGAACTAGCTCAACAGAATTAGGAGCTCGGCACAATGGAGACACGTTGTTCGAACACAGAGTGCAGTGTGTGAGCAAGCTAAATAGCCAGGGCTGGTCAAGAGGCTATTTTATTAAGGCCAGCGGGTTGGACCGAATTTATAAAGCCTGGAAACAGAGCACCCAGCATCAGATCTGCCCGCATGTGCAGGAGAGAGGCGTCTGTGCTTTAGTGAGGAAGAAGTAAGTGTGACACAGCACATGGCAGCAATATAAATGATGTGTAGTGAAGTTTATAACAAGCACAACAAACTGAGTAGTTTTATACATGGGATTTTCTATCAATGCAATTATTAATTTTTTATATATATATATATATATATATATATATATATATATATTGGTAAACATAAAAACTTATTTACTTTGAAAACAGTATCAGAGAAGAAGCAATAAAATACAAATAATATACATATGTTAATGTTAGGCACATACCCGAGGAGGCTGGTTGTCTACTGGAAGGATAGTAATATTGAAGCAGATGCCATACACTGTACCCCCATGGTGGTTACTGACTGATAATACAAATCGGACATGGACAGCATCAGGACCTATATCTTCCATTGGAGGCATATATGCCACCTTCATGTGGCTTACCGCATGCTGCAAATACAAGTTACATAAAAATAAACGTATGTTCACTTCAATCATTATTCTTCTAAAAAAAAAAAATAATACCAACATAAAGATAATAAAGAATGTTTGTTCTTCTTACCAAGAAAAAAATGTTATCTTTTCCCACCCAAGTAAACTGGTAGATGAAGCAGTTAGGAAAAAAAACATACAAACATATCTTGCTGCGCATTTAAGTCTAATGCCTAGCATAGACACTAGATTTTTTTCAGGTTAGAATCTAGGGATAGTATGGCTGTTCACAGGTGTGGTTTAGTAGTCCACCTTGCTGGATCTCTGAACAACAACCTGATAGTGACAGCTATTGTTTACTATTGGAAAACACGTAGCAGGATGCCTCCTTTCCGTTCTTTCCCCTCCTCTACCAATGACGAGTTCTACTGTTGCCAAAAGATCACTAATATATTCAGTAACTATATATGAATATGTGTACAGAGTGTAAGGACCATGTTTTGAAATTGGTGAAATACCATGAAAACATATTAGTCCTGTATACAGCATTTTTTGGAACTTACATTGTAAGTACAACTTGGCAACTGACAGTTTATTGGTATTTACCCCCTCCCCCTCCCTTCATGATTACTCATCACAGGGAAACAAAATTTGGAAGGTATTATTGAAGTGAAGGAGCTAAATGTTGGAGAGAGAAAGGCAAGAACAAGAGGATGTTTTTTTTTTTAGTAGTCACTGCTGGTTTGAAGTTGTTGGAGACAAAGGTTGCTGAAGTTGGCATTGGATGAGGCTGTAATAGCCTAAGATGTTGCTGTACGACACATGTTCTCTACCAGATGTGCAATGGTAACCTTACAAATTCATTGTGGGAATTAAGCAAACAAAAGAAAACCTATATATATTATATATAAAATAAACCTAATGAAGTATTTTAGATATAAAATTACAAGTGATTACCTCAACCACAGCAGAAGGTACTTGGCAAGGACAGGCTTTTATAAAGGAGCACATTAGTAATGGTAAGACAAATAGTTATTGGTGCTTAAAATGTAAGGTCTAATATGTGTCCTAAGTAGTATATTTGGTGACAGCAATTGTCACACGGACAGAAGGGAAGGTTGGAGATAGACCTCAAGTTTGGAAAATGGAGTAATATTTTCTTGATATCAGTGATGGTTTCAAAAATGTAATGGTGATAGTAAAAAGAGGTAAAGTGGTGAAAGATAATATATAGAATGTGTATCAGATATATTTTTCATCCTATAACATTACATTTTTAGTCATAAACCTGAATCTGTATATTTTGATAAAGACAATATAAAAAAACTCTATTTATAAAACAGGGAATCTGTTATTACCTCAAACATTCTTTGGTGGTAATCAGTTACTGCCATTAAGTCATATGAACCTGGCAGATTCCCACTTGGGAAGGTTTGAGGGAATGTCTAATTCCCTGTTTTTTAAGAGTCCAACTAATTATTTCAAATTGCTGATATGTTATTCCACTATAACATGACCTTGTGTTGTACAATGTTAGAACTTACCTGGGTAAATGTCAATGTCATGTCAGCAGTGTGATCCTTTTCAAACCTAGGAATGGTTTCAACTAGAATAATCTTTCCAGCGTCAAGGCCACTGTACATAAAAAATGAGAGCAAAACATTTGTAGTATCAGCAAATTATATATATTGTCACAGGTCTTCTTTTGGTGCACTTCTCTTTGGTAAAACATATTCATCATACAGATGTTAAATGTAGACATTTCGAAAGCCCTCAAACAAAGTGATCAGCTCATGTATGTTTTAATCCAGTGGTGGTCAACTTGGTTGTCACTTCCTAAGGTCTAAATTAGACAGCCTGTTAAAAATGAATTTATTGTATGCTAACACTTAAAAATTTCCTGCTGTACTTGTTACTGTCACACATGTAAAAGTTATGAGTCAGTTTATTCTAAAAACTTTAATACCAAAGTGATGCATCGTCTTTTGGGGAATTCTTTTTGTGGTAATATAAACTAAAAAGTATTTTCCCAGACATAGATCTTATATTCTAACAAACACAAATAGTTAGCTTCAGGTGAATCACCCTGGTGCATGGCATTTAAACTAAAGTAATTCACCTGAAGTGAATGTTAGGAGAATGTCACATGCACTACTTTAGAAATATGCCCCTGAGGCTTGTTATAGATAAAAAAGTACAAATGTTATTTTCCAATTTGATAACAACACTAAGTTTATTTACATGCAGGCAATGAGCATTATTTGAAAAACGTTCAGCCATAGAAGCTGAGATAATCTCTTACTGGATGGTTCACTTGAAATATATAGAAGTGTAGGTACAGTAAGTGTGTCACCTACATTTGATCAACATACACCTGATACCCAGGGCTGGATTTCTCATAAGATCAACCTAGGCGATGGCCTAGGGGGTCATGGTAATGAAGAGTGACATTTCTCTGGAAATATCCAATAATCTGGTTTAAAGGTTAGTGGCTACCTAGGTCTTGGTCTGCACAGTGGTGTAATGTATGAGAAAACTGGAAGGAAAGGAGTTGTTACCTGGATGGTGATGACCGGCATAGTGGAGTAGTCACAGTGTAAGTCAGTTCTCTTTCTGGAGACTCAGTGTCTATGAAATGTAGCTGTTTCTTTGTAATGTATACAATATCTGTTTCTTTAACAATCAGATGTCGAACTGTTCCAGGAACTTCCTTGGGAAGCTGATCATCCACTGGTGAAATATGTATAATCACAGTCTGCAATCAGAAAAAGTCAGCTAATGGTGAATTTTTCTGTTTATCACAACCTCTACATTTTTATGAAACTATTGCTCATGGATACTTGATTGATGTTTTTTTTTCTTTTCTCTCCTTTTTCTTTTTATTTGAATAAATTTATTTTGTGTAACGTTTTCCCCATACCTTGTTACAAAACATGATTGTTTGAATATCTGATATAGAGCCACTCTTACAATTATAAGTTGTCAAAGCAAAAAGATTTATACTATACTGTGCAAAATATATTTGTGATCTTTTTCAAAACTCAATGAAGCTTGTTTTTGGGAAAAAAATACAGAAACTATTGCTAATGGTTAAAAAAAATAAAATACTGGTTTTGTTTTGCATATTAGTTTTTTTTTAATTGTAAAATTATAATAAACTGACAGAATGCCATACTGTATTTTCAATTCTCTTTATTCAATGTCAGTGGAAATGTGCTAAAATATATCTGCAGCCCAATTCTTAGACACAATAGAGTGTATAAGGGTTATGCAACGGGACACTTGGTAATGAGATAAGGCTATGCAATGGGATAAAAAAAAATAACATGTGATCTCTACTCTATCCATAGTTAAAATATAAGTTTGGGCTATGGATTAACTTTGAGTACTTTAACATAGCTGGTCATTTATATAGTTTCTTAAGAATACGTAGGATTCTATTTATAAAGTAGAATCAACAAACAGTAGACACCATAGTACATTATTGTTTTAGGGATGTAGTTTTCTTCCTCTGTGTGCTCATTTCTTTATTCAATACAAATAATGTGCCTACTCCTGAAATGCCTTCCTTGTGGTGTGTCTCCTCTTTATCTGTTCATGTTTACCTGGTCATAAAGCACCTACCCCTTTTCTGTCCAATGTGTCTACTCATTCTGTCCTATATTCAACCCACCGTCTCCTTTCTTCCTAACTCTGTTGTCAGAAAAAAGCAAAGGAACCCTGACGATAATTTTCATAAAAACTTGTTGTAATCACTATTAGGAAACATTCAGTCTTTATATCAGACAAGGCCAGATAATAATAGAATATAAAGAATATAAGGAGTAAGATTGTTGGATTGTTAGATTTAAATTGTTGACGTCGACATAGTGACTTAGATCATTGTTAGAATGTTAGATTTTCAGTAGAGCTAATGCTGATGAGAGAGGAGAGTTTTACTTATTAGCTGCTAAAGGCTTGATGGAGCAGCTATGAAATGACCCTTACATACCTGAGGACCAGAAAGGTTAGGTGGCGTATGACTGTCACACAAAATAAATTCAAATGAATCTTCAAATATTTCTCCTCCATGATGCTTGTAATATATGATTCCATGAAATAAGTCTCTTTGAAGGAAAGTTGTAACAGGATATGCTTTGACGGGAATACAGAATAACAATACTTGATCATTAATAACAGGATTAAAAACTGTAATAAACCTAAAATATACATGTATATATATTTTATGCATAAACATTATCAATGTTAATGTGTGATCATGGCAGGCTGCTGTGTGAAACATTACCATTGCCATAGTAGTTATTTTCTGGATATACATGTAAAAGTGATCAGGGTGATGAAAATAATGTTAATGTTTTATGCAGACAAAAGAAGCAGTTTTATATGCTCATTACATTTCTAGTTGTGTTTTTTGATTTGCAGTGCTATACAGTGGTTGCTTTATTGCTGCTTTCCATACTGCAAGTTTATTGATTTGCAAACTTGTTAAAAACAATGGACTTCTTAAATCATATTTCTACAGATGTTAGACAAGGAGGTTTAAGGTGGTGAAACATTGAGGACAGAGCTCCCTGTGGTGGTAATGAACACATTACTGTATTTCATTCGATATTAGGAAAAAAAAGTATGCATTTAAAGCCATATTGCATTAATATTAAGAACAACATACATGCATAAGTATTATGGACAATGATATTATTATACCTAAGGCATTTTGTCCTGGTTTCTTCATGATGCTCCCGGCAACTGATTGTTTGGTTATATTGAAGCGTATGTAATCATCACTTGAGTCCATATCAGAAGCACAGAGCATTGAACCTTGTATGAGAACAGTTTGACCCTCTGGAAGTTCAATGATGGTGTTTGCAATTAGGAAAGGTGGGCTATCATCTTTAGGGAGTATGTTAATCGGAAACTTGTGTCGAATGCTATGGCGTCCATCAAATATTCGGAAAACGACAAAGTCTTTGGTTGTATCACTGTCATCATGATGATAGCAGACCACTCCAGCCTGAATGTCTTTCACTGTGAACATGAATCCTTTGCCTCCTAATTGCAAAATTAACAGTTGTTAAAAATCATGCTCTTTCTGTAAATTCCGTAACTAGCCTTGATCTGTTACTTTACATTACATTAAAATTCATGGATCCTAGTGTAATTCTTAAAAGACTGCAGACATTCAAAGATATCACATTTATTGTATGCAAAGAGAACAGCACTATAAATAATTTCCAAATAAAAAATATGTATTTGTTGATACATTTTGTATACAAATTTAGGCCGGACTTTACGCAATGGGCCTGATTTGTTTGGTTACTGGAGAGAATAGGATAATATAAGAAAACCTGGGTGATCCAGAAAACCTGGAATAGATGTCCTAATACACTGGAAGTCTTTTAAAGTTATGTTTGGGTTCTGGTATGTTGCTCTAAATTTAGGAACCAATATGCTGCCTCTAAGTGAATCTGTCCTGTTTTTGCAAAGCTATTAATGCCCCATAATTATTAACTCAAATAGTTTAGCATTGAGGACGTCATCAGGGATGCATCAATGTGGCATTATAGCTTCCACATGTATTTGCAAATGTATGCACCAGAAATCTCTGGTAATAGCTAAAAACATTTATTTTTTTTGTTGTTATTGGTTATCTTGAAAGTGTTACAGGAACTTTTATTTTATAATTGATTGTCCAATGAGAAGCCTGAAAGTTTTGTAAAATCACCTGTTATATATTCAACTTAATATAATGCAATGATCTCTGGGGGAGGTGGTAAAGTTTTTTGATGAGTTATTGAGTTTATTGATGAGTTAAATTAGTTACTTAACTGAAGGTATACATTGCCAAGGATGAGTTGTTAAAGCAGCATTATATGTGGCTGACCGATGGTATTGAGAATCCTCACCCCTGTTTAGGGATATTTATTCTATTTTCATATAGATGGGCTCTTTAAGGCCTCCTTTAACCAGTTATCATCTCTGAAAGTGTGTACCTTTCTGACTTCAAAAGAATGTATATTTTACTTGTAATTTACAGGCCTTGGCATTCCTCACAACAATAACTTGCATATACAAGGTTACTTTGCTTGTCCTGGGTGATAAGTCTTTTAGATGGACTTCTGTCTCAGTGTCTATCTGGATAATAAAAACTCAAGGATGCTATGTATTTCTGAAAACTGCAACTCCTGTCACAAATAGTGTGATATTTTACTCAATCTGTTTCTCAGGTTTGTGTTCTTGTATTTGTTGTTACCATATCAGTCTAAAGCTGCGTACACACGTCAGATTTTTATCGCCCGATAATCGGCATCGGCCAAATATCGGGCGAAAATCTGCCATGTGTACAGTCGGTGTCGTCCATCGTCCGAACGACCGTCCTGCCGGATCCACGGACGATGGACGACAACCGATCCTAATGAAAGGGAAGGAGGAGAGCGCGCAGCAGGGTGCCGCTCTGTCGCTCTCCCCCTCCCCTCTCCATAGAGCATGAACGGTGCTGTATGTACAGCACCGTTCATGCATCGTGCAGTCCCTTGTCGTTGGAAAGGATCGTGAAAGATCCTTTCCAACGACAAAAATTGCACGTGTGTACGCAGCTTAGGTTTCAGAGTTCTAAAAACTGCCACTTTATGTTTCAGTCTGGTTGACCCAATTGTCCCAATTTTCCTTTTTTGACAAAATAGCTTACAGTCTAAAATTAAGTTAATATGTTCACTAAAAGCTTGTACTTGAGATATTTTTTTTCAACCCCTGAATCAGTTTAAATCCGTTGAAAGAGTTTAAGGCTTGTCTCATCACTTCCTCCTTGCACTGGTTAGCTACAATGGGATAAACTATAACAACGATACAAAACACAACGATACAAAACATATTTCAGCTGTCAAGAGTCATTCCCACATCTCTACCCTGGCAATTTAGGAACAATTCCCCTTCAGCCATGGAATCAAATACTTACTTTTGCCCAGACCTTATGACATCTAGGAGACTTAACCGTGTAAATAAAACAGGGCGATTTTACAAACTTGCACATCTCTCAACATGTTCATAAACATTTGGTTGTATTCACTCCAAAGGGATTAGATTAACTGATTTACCTGAGTGGTTTTAAATTCTGACATGAGTTTCTGACACTTATTCAAATTTAAAAAACTTCTTGGATTAGTAGGAAACTGTCTTCAACATTACAGAAGATGAACAGTTAAATGTAATTCACTACTGCTAATGACATGTAAAGAATTATCAGCCAAGTAAGGCCCATTTGCTGGCGGAGTAGGGTTAGACGCTCTTAGTTGTATAGCAAACTGCTGCTATGCTCCCATGAGCAGCAAACTGCACTGCAGGTAAATGCGTTCACATGTGGTTGCAGCTGCAGTGGAGTTCTTCCTCCAGGGGAGGAAAACCAACTATGTGACAGCAACCACGATCCACCAAAACCACTGCACCAAGTGCATGCACAAAATGGTTCTCAATCGGTTCCATTCACCTCCACTGTGTTGGAATTCTCTGCACACAAACTTTCCTACTGCTCTGAAAACTGACAGTGCTGTAGAACAGGTGACAAAACTTCCAGCTTTGTTGTTGCTGTACTTAAGAAAAGAGATTGTTCAGTTAACAAAGTGAATGTACGCCTTGGAAACTATACGGTGTCTTTGCTAAGTAAATGTTCACTTACCTTAGTTAATAAAGTAAAGCCATTATTACTTTAAAAAACCAAGCATGTGTGAGGGATTTTTGCTTTAACATTATTGAAGGATTGAAGTGAACAAAGCCTTATCTTGTTTACTTAGTTATTCTCTCTTTTTCGTTTTATAAATCAAATCCAATAAAGTATATTGTTTTATCGGGTGCATGTAAAAGTTTTCCTTGTAATATTGGTGACACTTTTAGTATAATTTCAAGTTAAAGTTTTCTCCCCATATAACAGTTTATTTGATTGTCTTAGTACTTATCTTAATTTTGAAATAAGATGTTCTTATTTATTAAAACAACAATTTGGTACATGAGCACAATATGATATTTACATGATTATTGATTTTAGTGTATATCAGTAGAAATAATGAAATAGCTTGTCTAAACCTATAGAAGACTTTAGAGTACATTACTAAATCATATAAGGAGTTCATATACAAGCTGCTGACTACTATAAGATCACACATCACTGCCTCCAGATTTGTAAATGTCCACTGCCATTTGTCAAAGTTCCATACCAATTTGTGTAACTTATTTGTGTAAAAGCTGAACCACATAAATGACAAGATTTTCTCTAATCTCTCAATTTTTCAGTTGAACGATTTGTTCCGGGGCTGTGGAAATTCAATTTATTCTGAATATTTAATAGTCAGAGGATTACAGGCTATCAACTTCAATCTGACATCTAGGTGGATTTACAAGTCTGCTATTTGCGGGTTTAGCAGAATTAAACAGGGTGACTTCTAACCTCTCCAGTGATCAAGGGGCTTAAAACACATTGCAGTCCTGTACTTTAACTCAAAAGACAGCAAGAGTGTCATATTCTCAGTGTGGAATTTAGCAGATAATGAGTGACTTAGTAGAATTAAATATTTAACATTTTAGAAGAGAAGTGCTTCGCTGTAGGGCCTAGTCACAGCCAAGGAGCAAAACCAGGTGTGCCTTAAGATAGGGCTACTTACTGCTGCTAGTTGCTAAAGCATTGCTACATTTGAAGCTCATATGATAATAAGTTTATAGGGAATTTTATCACACAACTAAGGGCTAATAGTGTTCATATGATTTAATATTTTCAGTCTTTGTATTTTGAATATTGCTATGAAGTAATAACAGAAACTGGGCACTAACACAGGATAAAAATGCCTTTAAAATCTGACCACTAAGACTTTTTTAGTTGTTTACATCAGTTCTAAGACTGCAAATAAAATATAATCCTGGTGAAAACATCAGAACTGGAAAGATTTCTATGGTTATTTATAGAAACAGTTATCAAGACAGCAGTAAACAGTCAGTATAATGGAAACATTATTAATATAACACAGTATATACAACATATGTTTTAGATGTAGTACTCTCAACGCATTTAAAGCAAATAAAAAAAAAAAACATGATCAAAATAATGCATAAGCAGAGTTTTTTCTATATACATGCGAATCTAAACTGCTGTAAAATTCTAGCTAAGATTTACTCTCCCAGCTGGGATTCCATTTGGTTCCTTGATGGGTGGCTACACTGCTCAAAAGGAGGAATTATTAGGTAAAATGGACTGTGTCAAAATGGACTGGCTACCTGTATCACTGGGTCTTCTGACACTTATTATTCATAATTTGCTTAAGCCGCATACACACGTGCAATAGTAGTCGTTGAAAAGGATCTTTTACATACAGCACCGTTCTGCTTTATGCAGAGGGGAGGGGGAAAACGACAGAGCGGCACCCTGCTGCACTCTCTCTCCCTTCCCTTGCATTAGGATTGTTAGTCGTCTATCATCCGTGGATCTGCCAGGACGGTCGTTCGGACGATGGACGACTGGCGCTGTACACACGCCAGATTCTCGCCCGATATCGGCCCTGAGCCGACTATCAGACGAGAACCGTTGGTCTTGTGTACGTCGCTTTAGTCTGAGGGTTTGTGCCCAGAATTATCAAATGTTGACTTTAAAACAGAAATAAACCATACCATTAAAAAATTGGGGCTTTGCAGGTCCCTAATTGCAGAAGTGACATAAGATGTCCCTTTTGCAGTAAAACATACTTATGTGCCTGTTCACTACCTTTTTAAAAAAAATATGCTGAGCAGCACATGTACAGCTCAGCGTATGATGCCTGGTATCTTAGCATGCGCAAGAGTTGCATCATTCTGGTCTGTTCAATTAAAAATGCATATACATTTATTAATGTATTACTGAATACAGAGCTGCATCGATTTGTAAGTTCTATACCTGTCTGGATTTGAAGTCTGTATGCAATGATACAAAACTCTGTCCAATCTGTCAAATAAAACAAAAACACCTCCAGGATCCAGAAATCTGTTTATAGAGTGCCCCCAAAAACCTTGATATTCTAAAATCCAAATGTCAGAAATGCGTGCTTGGCCCTGCCCTGCTCCACCACCACCATATCCTCCAGGGTAAGTGCATTTGTGTTAGTCAAGACCTTTCTGTGCAATAGGCAGGTGTGCAGATGAATGTGCAAGTGTCACCTTCCGAGGTTATGGAGAGATATGAGTGCTCCTAGTGCCATCTTCCAGTTTAGAACCTTTACCTCCTATTTTCTCAATTGTTGGCAACACAGATATGGAGGTAAATGGTGCAGCATTCACAACATTGGCTGAGCCCCAAAGAGTAAACAACTCATCGTCTCTTACAAAGCTTATAATAAACTGTACTGTACTGCATATTATAGTAAAATTTAGAAAGCAAAAAGCTACATACCTCTTACAGTAATGCGTCCATGCTCTAGTCCATCTACAATGATCAGGCGGACAGCATTGATATTATCATTATCTACCACTTGAAGTTGTTCCCATGTGATTGGTCTAGATTGACCTTCCAAAAGATCAAGACCTATTTATAGATGATGAACAATATAGATGAATAAAACAAGGAATTAAATCAGCTGCAACAGACCCACAAGCCTGACATACAAAGTTTCTTTGATAATAAAAGCATTCATTCTGCCAGTTTTTGTATTTAACACTAAAGTTCCCTTCAGCTTTGACTGAGAAATGATGTAAGCTACCATTTTTGACCTGCTTCTAAAACATACAGCTTGCCTGGTTGGGTTCTGATCCTCTGTCTTTATTAACTTCTGAATCACTGATCCAGAATGAGAATACAGCTCAGGTGTTGCGATAATTGTCACACAACGGGGTTCAGGTATATGACTGACATTACTAACAAGAAAAGGTCAGCTTTATATCTAGGCAATTAGAAATCTTTGCAACGAGTTGAGCAGTGGCAGCTAACATATCACTCACTTGCTATTGTTTAGAGCTTGATAAATCAGGCAAGTGTCAAATGAAATCTGTAACAGCGGTATAATATATATCACATGTTTGACAAGAATAATTTACTAATAAATGCCCTCCAACTTGGAATAATACAAAAAAAATGTTAGGATATGCAGGAATATACAGTATGTACATGTTTGATGGTACAGTACATTTAGGATCTAAAATCATTGACTAAAATATAGCGTGCAAAAGGTTTCGAATCATTGTTTTTTTTTTTTTTTTTTTTTGGACGTTGTGTCCTAGAGGGGGAATTTTCCTTTTTTTGCCAAACAGAAATTCAGAAAGTGAGGTCAGCTAGGCAGTGGCATCACTAGGGATGTTTTAACCAACCCAGTGCAGTAACTTATAATGTCACACACTCTACCCCATATAGACCTCCTCCCAAACCAGACCACACCACACAGAATCCTTACTATTGTTACACAATATTCCTGTATATCAGTGAATGTAATGACAAAAGAAGTAACATAAACAACTAGCAAACCTAAAGTTACACTTTTAAAATTACAATGTCATACATTTTTATACATTTGTGTAGTTTAATGTGGTTAAAGGTAAAATTCAGTAAGGAAACAATGAAATTAAACAAAAAACATTTAGAACTAAATGCAAAATTCGGTTCATATTACATCCTCTGATGATGTCATCTGCTATAGTCAACACCCCCCCCCCCCCCGGCAACATCCCTCAGTGAAAGGAAATCTCCTCCTGGACGGATGATGAAACAAGTATGCCAAATTAAAGATTTCCCATAACCTTCTTTGCTCTGGTCATCATCTATGATGTAAAACCAGCAGTCCTGCATTACAAGTATGGACTCTGAGGGTACAGCAACAACCCTTGAAGAATTGGTTGAGAGAAGAAAAAAAAATGAGCAGTTAACAATCATTTAAAGAAAAAATGAGTATCTTACCCATATTCCAGGATACTCGGGGGGCATTTGTTTCAGCAGTTCTAATTGATATATGAACAGTGATGGGCAAACTCCTTTCAAAGAAGAAATCATGAACTTCAACCTCAAGCTATGAAGAGAAAATAAAAAGGTTAAAGGTTTATTTAGCATGTTTAAGAAGATGTAAAATTGTATACCTTTTATTAATAGTTACATTGAAATACATACACCAGCATCGAACATAGGTGTAAAATATATGTGAATAATTATATATTCATTATAATATTGCAGATCAATTAGGACACTCGGACATGTACATGCTAGGTAAATATCCACACAGTACATATAGCTAATAACTACTGAAGCCTCTGGCTTATTCTAAGAGTTACAGATTACCTAAAAATAAATGGAGCATGATTACTATTTAAGATCAGTTGTATCTTACTGAGGAGAAAATGTTTATTGGCTGCTTTTGGAGTTTATTGGCAGCCTTTCAAGTTTATATAAAAGATTCAGTGTTATACAAGGTATAACACATAGCAGAGTAAACCTGTGCTACAGAAATAGTTGGTCCATAAATCTTTAGTTGGTAACAATGTTATAAACATTTGTTTTTAACACCTACAATACTGCTTGTTATATACAGAGCGTAGTACCAAGAATTTAAAACAGTGCAATGATACATCCATTTAGCCTCCAACAAGGACAGTGAATTACATGTGTTTTTAAGCTTTAGCCAACTTTTAATTCATATCTGTTCTGCCTTAGTTTTTAAAGTTTGGGTGGAATTAGTTACTTACAAAATTCATTTTTTTTTGGAATTATACAAATCTCTCAAAACCAAATACTAGTTTTTCCTTCCTTATTTCACGCCTAACTTGATCTTGGCTCTGCCATTTCACTTCTGAACTGATATTTTCTTATTCAGATGTATGCAAGAAATAATATCCCAAAACTGTTTCTCCATGAAACTTCATGAAAAATGTAGCTCTAATTTTAAGGGCAGCATGTGTTGCCTCAATTGGTGTTAAAACGTTAACAAGAAACCATGGGAGACGGTTTACCTCCCAAAGAATATGTAATTTTTTCCATGCTTTTCACACATTACAGCCCTGTCTGGAAGGGAAGACAACCTCATTTTTTCTGCTGAAGCTAAACCAGAACATTTTTTGTTGAAGTAGGTGAGCTTTTCCCATATTCCAGGGGTCAGGCTGGGTTTACAGTGATACTTTTAAGCCCTTGAATGATATCTGATGTCTGTGTCTATGTGCAGTGGTGCCACATATAGAGATGGGCTCTACGCTGCATGCCACATGCACTGTACAATGTAGGGATAAAAAACAAAAAGCCACCAGGAGCCAGGGATTTTTTTTTCTGGCAAACAAAGCTTTGCATGTCTCATCCTTGTCAGTTTTTGTTTTTTGGGGTTCAGTTCTGCTTTAAAGAAAACAAGTATGTTTTGTTCCTTCCCCCATCCTATATACCCCATATATTGGGGTCCTTCCCCCATCCTATATAATTGGACAGTAAAGTAACGGCAATGGACTCATTTTTCTATCAGTTTGTTATTTCTTTCTATAAATGTTATTTTTTAATCAATAGGCACTTCAACACATTTGGCTGGCACTTTGTGGTGCTATGTCACATTTAGTTATAATGAATGCAGAGCTACATCAATGTCTGTCTTTTATATTTGCTGATGGTCCATTTTGAAATAGAAAGGAATGCTGTGGAAAAGGCCTTTGTTTATACAGACACTGACATATTTCCACAAATTATCAGTCCTTACCTACCTCCAGATTTCTTCGTTCAGTGTGACTACTATTAGGTGGTTGATATGCAATAAGCATGTCGTTGAGATCTTGCCATGTAAAGGAGGTAATGTGCTTGGTATGGTCACTGAGATGAGTAATGTATCCTTGTCGTGGAGGATCTGTGATGTTGAAGACCAGCAAAGGTTTCTTTGTTTCACCATCCTCTGCATCAAGTGTTGCTGTAGTCAGGGGAGTGAGGATAAACTGATCCACTTCCAAAATGAATGAGGACATGAAAGCAGCTTTAGGGATCTGGTTGGGTACTGCATCTCGGATGTGGACAGGAATCCAGGCATGTTCTGACTGCAAAAAATATTTAGGTAATTGTCAACTAAATTTTTTAGTATATGTAAAAGAGGAGTTGAAGCTGTACACTTCACATAACTTGGTAATTACAGTGAAAATTCATTTTCATTTGCCAAAAAATGTTAAAAAAAAGGTGAATTACTGCTTGAACATGATTGGATGAGTGAAGTTAGCAAAGCTTCACTTTATTCTGTGATGTGCAGTGAAAATTCCCTGGCAAGGGAATAATTCACTAAACTATTTATCAATAAGTACATTTTAATTTGCTAAGTGAACTGACAAACTCAACTCCAATGTATTCACAAAACATGGCTACAATATTTATTTTGAACAGCGCCCTAAAAAGAGATATAAGGCGTAAATTAGAAAAATGCTAAGAAACCACAAAAACATTTTCAGCCTTTTTTCACTACCATCTCAATATGTACACATTTTTGTCAATAAAGAAAAAAGCAGACAGGAGATAGAAAATGCTGCCAGCGATGAAAAAGGGCAAATCAGAAAAGTCTAAGCCTATGTACTGTATATGTATTCTCTTTCCAGGTAATGTCATTTGTGAGCCAATAGTGATAAATAAATGTCAGTCCTCCATTAAATAAAAACAACAAATATTTTTTATAAGCTGCTACGCTATACAACAGCTGCTAATATCTATGCTCATAAATTGTACACAACCTATTATCAGTTTTAAAAAGTTGGCAGCAATCACTTAAATAAATGAACCATGCAGGGAAGATGTACAAACACAAATGTTTGCCTAGAGCAACCAATAAGTTTTTTTCCCCTGCATGACAAAAGGTATTTATTTGGTTGATATTGTTATCTGCTTTGGTTTACCCCAGTTGTCTTTGTTCAGGTTTTTGTAACTCTCCCAATTTGAGGATATATCACCAAGATAACCTACTCCACTTTGATGCCCTCACACAGAATGCACTAAAATGCTATACTGTGTTCTGTATTGGTACACAAACATAGAGGATGTTTTTGTCATATATCAAATACACATATTTGAGTTATACTATACCAAATATTTAGCAAAGCACCATCTGGATGAATAGATCCACTGACAGATGTACCAGAAAATAAATAAACAAAATCATACCAATCTAAATACTAGATTTAAAAGCTTTATCATCATATACACAATATGCAATTTTCCCCTAATCTTTGTTCAAATATTCTCATGGGTAAACAAAAGTAAACAGAAAATGTGCAATCTTTTATTTATTTTTGTAGGTCTGACTTGATCATGATAGCTAAAGCCAGTTTATATTTAGAAAGGCCAAACTGAATGTTATTTCTTTTAATCAAGAATCACTAATATTGCAACAACAATTGTAAAGACAATAAAGATGGAAACAAAAGTGTAAAAACAAAGATTGCTTCCACAAGATCTATGAAAATGAAAATAAATTTCTTCTAAGTGTGTATGTTAAAAAATCACTCTTGGCATTATTGATGGAAGGACATACATGGAAAGAATATAAAAAAACCTATATGAAAAGGACTAAGTAACCAAGACCCTTTCCTAAGACCAGAATAGCTTCTGATGATGGAAGTCACACCGCCAGTGAGATCACTGCCAAAAAGAAAAGCTACAGGAAATAATGACATTACATTAGAAAAAGGGCAAAATCTAAAAAAGAATTCAAAAGCTGATGAAATTAGGAAAATAGGTCTCAAATCACTCTCTGGCTGACAGATGGGAAGAAATCATTTTATAATCTAGTACTAATGAAAAAGATAGGTAAGACTGCACAAACTGAAATATTTCCTCGATATTACACACCAACTAGAACACGGACTAGAACCTAAGACTGCAAAAGAATTACAAACTGAAAAGACAAATAAACTAGATACATAATTGCGCTTACATGTTTGATTATTTACAAATGCCAAGGAGTACAAAAAATACTGCAGAAACCTGTACTTTTTACAGCAATCTGATGACTATGATGGCCATGTAAAAATTATAGAATATTCTCAGAAGAATGGGTGTACCTGAACATCCATGAAGAATCTTTATACTGATTAAGAAGCCACATTCATAACAGAGAATGGAAACACAAGTTTATTTAGGATTGGTAAATGAGTTAGAAAAGGCTGCATACTCTATACTTTTTCAGTCTATACAGAATATTTTTTTATGTTGCATATTTATTAAGAGAAGAAGACTAGAGAAAATATTGGAGGTTTCAAGACCAATGTACAGGACCTCAAGGAAATAGAGAAATTAAGGAACACAGTAAAAAACACATACATTAAGTATCAATAAAACTAAGGGTTTGACAGGAGGAGAAATAAAAAACTAGTAAACATCTTCTGGCTCTTAAATTTTTAACAAGAAATCATGCATTGGTCAAAAAAAGCAAAATGGAACTGATGGAAAAAATGCTAAATGGAAAAATATTCACATTTGCTCATAAGTATGAAAGGTTCAAGATCAGAATCGTTTTTTGTGGTGGCAAAGAATTTTACAAATTTAATGGACAGTAAGCAAACCAAACAAATAGAAACCTCAACAAATCAAGTTCAACTTCTTACTAGAAATAACTGAAATAACGCTGTTTGTGTACAACCAACTCACTAATGTGCCAGATGTGCTTGGAAAGAATAAAGTAAAGAAATGAAAAGTACAACTAGTAAAAAGTGGTTGCCAAGTGTAGACATTGACTTGATGATACTTAATAAAAATAATTGTATCACAGCAATTTCCATGACTTTGCTTACTTTCCTAAAATGGGGGGCGGGGGATCCCATGTTATTAAGGTATGTACTTTGCTAAGTTAACTAGTTTACTAGCTGAGCCTTTTTTCAAGCATTACTTTTTAGCAACTTAGTTAAGTGACACCCAGGAGTAGTCCTGGTCTTCTTCTTGACTGCACCTACAAAGGTCTGGCATTAATATCACTCAGCAGAGCCTAAGCTAGCAAGGAACGAGCAGCAAAGCCTCTTCTCTTCCAAGTAAACATCCACTGACAATAATTATTATTATACAACATTTATTTAGCACCAACATATTACACAGCACTGTACAAAGTCCATAGTCATGACAATAGCTGTTCCTCTAAGCAGCTCACAATCTAATGCCTCCCTATAGTCAAATACAGTAGCTGTAATACAGACATATGACTAAGCTCAATTTTGGGGGGAAGCCAATTACCCTAACTGCATGTTTTTGGGATGTCGGCGGAAACCAGAGTACCCATAGGAAACCCATGCAAACACAGGGAGAACCTACAAACTCCATGCAGATAGAGTCCTGGCCAAGATTCAAACAGGGGACCAGAGCGGCAAAGGCCAGATTTCTAACATCTGAGCCATTGTGCTGCTAGTGATCCATTTAGTGGTTATTTCTGCACTAGTCACTAGTACAAAGTCCATACATACTAGTATAAAGTGGACACACATGGTATAATCTGACTATTTAATTTTTATAAAATTATCTTTGGTTTTACCAAACCTATGCAATATGATGACCTACCTAAACCTGTTCGCTCAATCTGTATTCAGTCAGGAAGACTTTGCAATACACAGTAGTGGATAGATCTAAAAGATATTGTACAGTACAATTATACTGTGTGTGGTAAGCATAAGGGGGTTGTTCACCACTGGGCACATGTAAGGAGCCACTGTAATGGCCAAACTCAACTGTGAGCTGGAATAAAAGGGGGCTCTTTACCATCATGTAAGCGGTACATCACCACGGCCCACAGTGTAGGTGGTGGTAGTACAATAACCAATAATGTAAGAGGACATGTCCTCTAACAACAATATAAAAGCCATTTCTCCATGATCCAGAGATGGCACTTTTCCTGAATTCAATAAATTGTGTTGTATATATCGTTCTGCCAACTGATGCATATTGTTGATTGCTGTGCTATACATTACTTAATCTTCCGAACTTGATAAAATCTCTGCCTTAGTTTCTTTTCTAGCCATAACTACTAAAAGAAAATAGCCCTCCTGGTGCAATATACTAGGTATATCTCTGCAGGTAAATATTATACTTTGCATCTAACTTAAACAGTGCTCTTCCTATGTAATTCCCAACTGCTTGTCAAATAAATATAATGAAACAGGTCATTTTTATTGTAAATAGTATTAATACTAATTTGTGTAAAATCATTGACCCCAAAAGATATATTACAAAACTATAAAAGTTTTACATAATATACACAAGTGATGTTTAATGTTCTTACTTTAGCTTATGTTCAGATAAAAGCTATTACCTTGTACAAGGATCTGCTTCTTGTGTCAGTGAGATCCATTCTGATACTTATATAATCAATGTTAGGTGATGGTGGATCCAGGTGCTGGTATCTGATACCCATCAGAAGGAAGTCCTCACAATTGGTTTTTATGGTCTTTGAAAGTCTGTTCAGCCCTGTAATGCAGTCTCCACGCTTACACAGTGGACTCGGTTTCTGGTCTGCAAAATAAAAATAAAGTACTATGAATTCTTATGCAGAGATATAAATCCAGTGCTGGAATTCTTAGCTAATTCTAAAGCTAAACTCTAAGAAAATATAAGTGAAACAAAAAATAAAGAGACAAAAATTAATGCAACTTTGTTTTCATTAACAATTCTGAATGTATTTTTCAAGTGCAGTCAGTGTAGTGCAATTCAGCTTGGTATCAGCCTCATAAAGAGGAACAATACATTCAAAATAAAAACAATTCAAGCAGACAGGCTGTTTATTGCAGAAGGGACAAGAGATGTTCCAAAATAAAATTTATTTACTTGCCTATTTGCAAATTTTTAAATACCATACATCGAGGTGCACATGTGTATGATCATGACCTACCTTGCTGCCAGGAAATATTTCACTTCTGTATTCATGCCATGGGAGTTACATTGCTCTGATCCAGCCACTCAAAATGGCCAAAACCCAAAACCAGAAAAAGTCTGGGTAAAGATTGCAGCATTGGTGTGTGTATTTTAAAAAATTTGAAAAAGTAGACACATTTATTATTTTGCAGAAAGGACATTGCCTGTCACTTCAGTAATAACTGGCTTGCCTGACCCTGTTTTTTTTCTTTTAATGCTTAATTCTTCCTTAAAGTACACTTGAAAAGTGTTATTTTTTGTTACTGATTGCCATTTTATAATATTAAATTTAACAAAAAGGGTGATCTTTTTCTTTTTTACCAGTTTACCATAATCACCTAAAGTGGCAATTGGAGACTTAATTTACTTTATAAATAGATTACCTGACCATATTTGAACATGACAAATCATGCCTATTCATTACATTTGCGTAAACAGGTGTGGTCAGAATGTTTGAAGCAATCACCACTACTCTCTATTGATGGCTATAGTGCTCCCCATTATCAAGATGGCAAATGTTAGCTTGTGATCTGTTAGGTTTCCATAATGTAAATTTTTAGACATATGGTAATAGTACAACCATTGTTTAACAGCAGCAATTACTGGTTGATGATGACTGTCAGCTTTAAAATGGGCCCCTGCACTTATTAAATTCACTTTTGAATGCATGTATTTTTGGTTGTTTTTTTCCTTACTGGAGCTACTAAAGTAGCTTGATGGGTGGTCCCCTCGTGGTTGCTCTTTCTTGGGATCCCCAGTGACCAGTTGTCCATGAGCTGGCAAATGAGATTCCAAAGTGGCCACTCGAATAGTGCACTCTAGATTCATCCTTTTTTCATAGTCTAAGGTCAGTGTGTTCTTATCAATAACGTTTGACAGTCCATAATATTCTGTTACTTCCAGTTTTTTAGGTCCAAGCTTTATCATGTTACAGTCTGGTTCAATTAGCTTTACTCTCAGTATAAAGTTTTCAGTGATGGTTTCGTTTTCTGTAAACCTGCAAAACATCAATTGCAAATGTTTATCTTTAAAATAAATATTTCACTACAAATTGTGTAAACAATATATACAACCTCACTTTAAAGCTTTCTCATATTTTTATGTGGACTGCTGTCTATTATAGCAACCTCTAAGGGTACGTGACTGGATGTAAAGGTGACTGGATGGATACGTGACTGGATGGGTACATGACTAGATGGGTACAAGACTGGATGGATAGATGACTGAATGAATAGGTGACTGAATGGATACGTAACTGGATAGATAGATGGCTGGATGGATAGATGAATGGATGGATAGGTGACTGGATGGATAGGTGATTGGATAGATAGATGGCTGGATGGGTAGATGACTGGATGGATAGGTGACTGGATGGATAGGTGACTGGATAGATAGATGACTGAATGGATAGGTGATTGGCTAGATAGATGGCTGGATGGATAGGTGACTAGATGGATAGGTGATTGGATAGATAGATAGATGGCTGGATGGATAGATGACTGGATGGATAGGTGACTTGATGGATAGGTGACTGGATAGATAGATAGATAGATAGATAGATAGATAGATAGATAGATAGATAGATAGATAGATAGATAGATAGATAGATGATAGATAGATAGATAGATAGATAGATAGATAGATAGATAGATAGATAGATAGATAGATAGATAGATAGATAGATGGCTGGATGGATAGGTGACTGGATAGATAGATGGCTGGATGGATAGGTGATTGGATAGATAGATGGCTGGATGGATAGGCGACTGGACAGATAGATGGCTGGATGGATAGGTGACTGGAGAGAT
Organism: Pyxicephalus adspersus; assembly: GCF_032062135.1. Lineage (NCBI taxonomy): Eukaryota > Metazoa > Chordata > Amphibia > Anura > Pyxicephalidae > Pyxicephalus > Pyxicephalus adspersus. Next base: position 39,025,455 of record NC_092860.1, read on the forward strand.
AGATGGCTGGATGGATTGATGACTGAATTGATATATGATTGGATTGATAGTTGAGTGTTTTTTTGTGTATGACAAATTTGTAATAAGTCATATTAACTGTTTGTCTTCACTGTGCAAATAGTGTCATCAAGTCCTCACAAAAAAAGTCACACTGACAGGTTTTTGTTGGCTCTCGGTTAATGTTCACCTTATAATATTGTGTACATCAGAGGAACTTACTATAATATACTCAGGTGAGTTTGCTTTACAAGTATTATTTGATCCTAGATTAGTTAACCACTGCAAAAATGGCAACAGCAAAGCACTGTAAACATAACATGGAAGCAGTGATTTCAGCAATGGTACCCTTATGGTAAAAAAATTAAACCGATCAAAAAAATTACAAGTGGATTGATTGTATCAAAATATTTTTTTTCTTGTCTCTTACATTCAGAATTTACTTTTTGGCACTACATCAGTTGTCATAAGAGCACAATCAAAGATACTGATAGTTCTTGACCATGTGCATTTTCTAGTCCTCCTAATATTTTAGTAATTGCATATATTGATACTAAAGAACTAACCTGTAAAGCCTGAGCATAACATCATCTTCATGTAAGATGGGGCAGCCATTGTGAACATATTGTACTTCTTTGGCCATAAAATGACAGTCAAACACCTAGAAAAAAGAAACACCTACATCAGTATGTTACATTTTACAACTGTGTATAGTGATATACACTATTTGCATGTACAGTTTTGTAAATCACTCCTTAGTCTTGTAAATTAGATTAATTCTGCCCAGTGGCATTAATAGGTAAAATATTTTTTTCTTTCAGACATTTCTTCAAGAGGAATGATCAGTTTCATTATTATTATTGGTTTTCTGAACAGCATAACTGGAAAGTATTGAAGCCAGGAGAATAGCATGACAGTCAGTCACCTGCAAGCAAGTCATCGTGGGTGGCCTATGTGTTCATGTCATTGCAGGTTGCCTTTAAATGAAAGGAAATAATACAATCACTCTTAATTACATTTATTGAAATGTAGAAAGTTCAAACTTGAGTTGTGGGTTTACACTTATTGCCAGCAGGGGGCAGCAGTGCATTTGCCAATTTTTTTTGGCTGAGACTTTAGTTGCAAGGATGTTATGACATGAAAACTAAATAACTGAGGGATAGCCAATTGTTGAAGAAGCCAAAGCAAAAGCCAAAGGCCAATTCAGCCCTGTAATAGTAATATCACTTTTATTTTGGTTACTTTACCTTGGTTAAATTCTTTAAGATAAACTTTCCAAGTTTCCTGGGTTTATCAGTGTGACTTAAAATCCATGGTGTGTTGGTGGTAAATATTTATATGGAGAAGCACTGAACATTAGCCAGGAAGCCATTAACCCTATCTTTAAAGCTATGTATACATATCGGATGAACAGTTGTCCTCTTCTTTGTCGAGAGTCATACGTGTACAGTGGTTGACCAACGCCATTCAAGTATCTGTCCAGACCGTTTGGGAATGATTGCTATACAAGTCAAAGAAGGACAGCACAACAGGGTGCTGCTTGCCCCCCTCTCTAAAGAACAGAACAGGTGCTGTGTACAACACTCATTTGTTCATGTCACTCTCCATCATTGTAAATAATCGCAGGCTAAAGCATATTCCATGGGCTGATTCACCTGCTTATTTGCCTATTGCATATGATCATATTTCTATTAGATTCACCCCATTAGAAACCTAGAAAATGTCACATTCACTGCTTATGCCTAAACAGGTATTTATTCTGCACATACTGTTGGGTACTCATACTACTGTGTTGGTGAAGCACAAATGCAGTAAACATAGAATGACTCTCCACAAAGATCAGATGTTTATTTGTTATAAAAATAATGTGCTTACTTTCCCATTGCTACTAGCCAAGCACATCAGGTATTCATGCTGGTGTTACTAGGACAAGAAGTACCTTGAGGCTTTCAGCCATGCTGGTGAAGAAACAGCTTTTAAGGTGTAGGCTCACAATTTGGTAAGTTATCCAGGCCAATGCTTAGTAAGAAATATGATGTACCAGGTGTGATGGGAGGAAGGCTTCTGTCCCATCTAGAGGGATTTCTCTAGGACAAACTGAGTTTGTTATTCAGTGCAAATCATTTATTATTGTGTCTTAGCACTGTAAGTCTTGTTTTCATTACCAACCTATACATTGGATTTTAGAGGGGATTTAAGAAACATGTTAGTGACATGTCTAGAGTTTTATGTTAGAAGTGTATTTTAAAGGTTTAGGTTGAAGGGTTAAGAAGCTAAAAGTTTGGAGTAGGTAGACGATTTGGGTTAAGTGTTATGCTGATTAATCACATGACAAATTGAAGATGACTGTTAACTACTGATCATGCAAATGACAAAATATCTCAGTGTAAAAAGTACAGTTGGTGATAGACTGCCTTAATCTATGTTTTGATCATGTTTGTAATTGAAAACTGGTTAATATGTTCAAAATTGCCTTGAACAGGGTTGTAGTTCGAGTTCAGGGAAAGGTTAATTGGGCAGCATGGTGGCTTAGCGTTTAACATTCTGGCCTTTGCAGTGCTAGGTTCCAGGTTCAAAAGTCAGCCAGGACACTATCGGCAAGAAGTTTGCATGGGATTCCTCCCATATTCCAATAACATGCAGTTAGCTTAATTTGCTTCCCCCCTAATTGTCCTAAGACTGTGTTAATGACATATGACTGAGGTGGGGACATTAGATTGTGAGCCCCTCGGAGAGACAGCTAGCGACATGACCATGGACTTTTTAAAGCGCTGCGTAATATGTCAGCGATATAAATACTGTGTAATAATAATCTCCATTCATTCTCTATGAACTGCTATGGGTAAGACACTACATGTAGCATCACACCAAAGCAGTAGCAACATCACTGCAATCTCATGGCAACCGAGATGGCAGTGAATTTAGTACCTCTGGCTGCCACCCACTGCAAAATGGTAAAACGCCGGTCCATCTAAGAACTAGCTAACATCTGTTCCCACCACCAGTCTGAACATAGTATTGTGCAACAAATATTTGAATTCAATTACTGCAGAGTCTAAAAATGTGTATTCATTGTTTGTACATGCCCTTCTATCCATCTGCCATTCACTTTTATTTTCTCCCTTTCTTAGACCACTATGGGTTACAACACATACCTGCATTGTAAAACTGAATTCCAGGTAAAAAAAACACATATACTGTTGACATACCTGTCAAAAGATTATTGTGTTTGGCCATTTTTATGATTCAGACACACTTATGAGACTGCAAAACCAAGTCAGTGACTTCACCTTTAACTTCCACCTGGAGAATACAGGAAGACCACCAGATGAAGTCATCCCAGCATTACATTGCTGGAAATGAGCAATGTGGTGGATTTTCACTAAATAACTATTCTGTCTGTTTCTTTCTGTGTAGAGGAATACAGGATGCCAATAAAGACACATTTCATTATATTTACTAGTTGCACATAAAATAAATTTGATTATATTTACTATGTAACTAGATTAGGTTGCTATTTTTTACATTCATCTGGGAGTTAATGTTAAATAAATTCCTTTATCCCAAATGCAGAATGGTTGTTTAAATCTGAAGCAACCGTTTTAGGCTCATATAATGTTATCACAATGTACCTGTGGAGACAGCTTTCCGACTCTTTGTGTTATGGGCTCATTTATAATGACTTCTACTTTGCAGGCATCTTTCTCTTTGGGGATGGAGAATTGTAGATCTTCTTCTGATAAGTAGCCGCTTTGTCCTTTCATCACTGTGATCCCATTATTTACTTTGATAAAAGATGAGCTCAGGAACCTTAAAGTCAGCAGTAATAAAGCAAATGAGGGATATACGTGAAATCTCCAGCGGGGATTCATTTTATCTTTGGTAATATGTGTCCAGCATCCAGAGCCTTCAGTAACAGGCTTTTCTTCTTTTAGGATTATTTTACACTGTCCGGCGTTGGCGATTTTTCAGTCATCTGTTCAACATGAAGAGCTGTCTCTTCTTCCAAAATCTGTACAAGGGGCTCTTTCAGGAGTTAGGGAGCTTTAATAAAACTCGATGAAGAATCCTGACAACGCCACACATTAATATGCTCCTGATTTTTTTTAATCCTGCGAATGAGAGGACACAAAAAGGAAGTTGACTGGAAATGACTAGCAAAAGCAACATCAAGAAAAGCATACCAAAACCTAAGCACACAAAACAATTCAAGGCAAATGTGTACAACTTGACATAAATAAAATATATGATTCTTGTAATTCATTGTAAGCTACAGTGTTTATTGGGATTTATCAGTTCCTTTCATAATGAAAGGTCTTCAAAATTGAAATTTTGAGACTTGGAAAACGTTTTGAATCATTAATATCTTTCCAAAGGGAACTGTTAGAAAGTTTTTTTTTCAACCATAAACGTTCAACCACTTCCATCATTAGTAAGCAGTACTTTCCATACCATTAGGGTTCCTCTTATTCTATTCCATATTGGAATAACCCTTAAACATGACAAAAAACTACCAGTTTGCCAGTGGGATGTATATGTTACTAGTGGCATTATTCAGTGTTTTGTGTGAGCTTATATTATCATATTATTCTACTATAATAAATGCCAATGTTGATATTATTTGTTTTATTAGAAGACAGACACACTTTACAGAAAGGTTCATATAGGGGTCTATTTATTAATGTAATGCCATATAAAGGCCATATAATATATTTATAGGAAGGATGATACCAAAACAATGTACCGCACTATTCATGTAAAGTGGCCATATTAGAAAATTTAAAAACTATATTTATAAAAATAATGACTATGTCTTATTCAGGATGTGAAATCTGCTACACTGGTGTGCATTAGATACAAAACCAGAAGGTACTGTAAATTGAACCCACTAACCCCCCTGAAAAACATATTTATTCCTTTTGGGGGAGACATGCCATATAAACTTTTCCTTATACTGTATATAAACAATATGCTAAAATCATTAGCTGCATCCAAGTTAGTAAATGTACTTTCTTGTTAAATACATTTCTTATATATTTTCTTTGTGAACTTTTGCATAATTTGCCTACATCTGTCTTTCAAACAAAACACACATGACATAGCAAGTAATGTCTGGCGCAACAGACTTTTATCTCTAAAAGTGGTGCTAAGGTGAGATCTCATAAGGTGTTTACAAGCACTGCTTCCTCAAGTGCCTGCAGCTATATTTTATTTGGCATGGTAATGACCTTTCATTGAGCCATGGGAAGAACCCTTTTTCTGAAAAAATACCTATAATTAAGTACTCTTAAAAGACTTGACTCTTTGGAGGAAAAGCTCTAACTGAGTGGGAACACTCTTGTCAAGAAATAAATACACATCAGCACAGCAATGCAGATGTTCAACAAGCCAGATTTTATTGGGAAATCAGTGTAAGAATATAAGCTTTCATAATACCCACTAACTTGATATTACCTTGTCATTAAACCTAGTCATGTTTAAAAGCTGGAATTTTTACTTTTTAAAGGTTTATGGCATGTATAAAAACAAAAATGTTCCAAATCTCAGTTGACTGCCTTTGGCTCTACAGTAGTCCGTCATTAGTTACTTTATTACATAACAGCTGTCTTTTTCAGGTGACTACTAATCATAAAACTGAAGGCTCCTTAAGAATGTATCACTTTTAGATATTGGGCAGCAAGAGAAAAATGTGTAAAATACAATATACACTATATACAGTACAAGGAGTTTATGTATTTCTGTGTTTCGGTGGGTTTTCTCAGGGCATCCTACTTTTCTCACACATCCCAAAAACATACTGGGAGGTTACCAGTTAAGCCCCTTTTGGACTTCCAGTAAACCACAGTGTTGTACCACATGCTCAATTGTGCTCCCATTCAAATATATGGGAGTAGCTGAGAACCAACTGCAAGTCTGAAATAGAACTCAGTGACATGACTATGGACTTGTTAAGCTCTGCTCTACATAAAATACAAGATAATAATATTTATTCAAAGGGCTACATATTTCAAAGTTTAAGCCACATGATGCAGTAATGCGACTTATTGTAAATGTGCATGGGTTTTCTTCAGTAGGTGGGGTTTAGGTGGTTGTTTTAATAGACAGAACAGTCAGAATACACAGCAACGAGCTTCATCCATGAACACTAAAGGAGTTGAGGCACAGGTGAGTTATTTACAAATATAGCCATTGGGGAAAATTTTGGTCTACAATTATTATGGGGTTTGGGTGAAACTAAGGGGAACAATAGTGCTACCCAGAAGTGTCCATTAATAGGTAGTTGTTTTAATAGACAAAACAGTCCACTTGCCACCCTTATAGAGTATGTTTCTGGCAATTTGGTCAGAAACATGCACACAGGTATCCTGCTTAGGATCATCTGGCATGGCTCTGGCAGTGCTAATTCCAACAAACACAATGATACCGGTCCTATGAATGGGTTATGCCAGGCTATGGCCCTTTCCAGCTCTCTTTGTAAAGGTCTTGTGTAAAGGCCCATCTTCTGGTATCTCTTCCTATCTGGTATGCTCTTATATCTATGCTTGGAGATACAGTAAGGCTTCCTGCAATGACACATTTGGATGTGCCATCCAGGAGGATCTGGACAAAAAGTGCAACCTAAGTGGGGTGCTGGTACCATCTCATGTTACTGTACAGTAACAAGGCAACTAGCAAAATGCAACACTATTACAAATATTAGGAAGAATAAGTAGAGAGAAAGGGTCTGTGGTGAAATCCATTCCCTTTATACAGGTTGGGTTACTTTTACACCTCCTGTCAGCCTGTAGTTGCTTTTATTTGCACCATGGCAAGGTAAATTGATTTTTAACTGCAAGTCTTAAATGGACCTCAGTGACATGACTATAGCCTTTTAAAGCTCTGCTGTAAAAAAATACAAGATAATATTATTTATTCAAAGGTATACATATTTCACAGTGTAAGCCACAAGATGCAGAAATGTTACTTATTGTAAATGTGCATGGGTTTTCTTCAGTAGGTGGGGTTTAGGTGGTTGTTTTAATAGACAGAACACTCAGAATACACAGCAATGAGTTTCATCCACGAACACTAAAAGAGTTGAGACACAGGTGAGTTATTTACAAATGTAGCCATTGGAGAAGATTTGGATAGTAGAAAAGCTGTGGCCATACTATCAACATTACATTTTTACATATTCTTTAGAAGCAGTAATTGACTTTTAAAACATGTCTTCATGGTTCTCACCAACTGCAGGCAGGGTGGAGCAACGCATCTTTACTTCTTAGAAGTGATCCAGGGAAGTCCTGTTATGTACTATAACAAGTTATGTTTGGGTACTCTGTCCTTCTCTCATAATCCTGGGCCACCTCCATTGTGTTTATACTAAAGATTAGTTGGCTCAAAAGCTGCCAAGAGATTGCTAAGCAAGTGGAGCAGAATGAGCTGCAGAAATTAAAGTAAAAACATTTCTACTATATTTTGAGAATGTGTCGCTCTACTGTGCCTGCAGTTACAGATGGCAGTAAGGGTTTGTTGATCTCATTTACCGTTTTTTTTAAAATTTGTACTTTAAATGTCCATATGTTTGTAGCTTGGCCTCAGCTATGCTTTAAAAATTGAATAACTGCAGAGTAATCCATCAATAGTTCACTGGCTTTTGTTAGGTTGCTATTTATTATGCTACAATTTTTTTTTATTTTTTTTTAAATATCAGACTGATCTAAACCTTTAGTTGCGGGATTATCATTTATACCAATTGTCACACGTAAAGCACTCTTTCACATCTTGCCTTTACAAGTAGAAATATGAATATACCGGTTGCGCGTCTGCAAAATAGGCTGTTTTTGTTCTATCTTGTAAAGGGCATGTAGTATTGTAAAATAAATTTGCCTATTCACAGAAATCCTGTTTCTGGATGATCATATTTCCCTGCCATAAAACCCATTCTTCATGGCTATAGAGAAGATAGAACTTTTTCTTTCCCATGACTAACTCCCTCAGCATGGGATAAATTTAGCCAAACAATCAGGAATTCGAGAAGAGATTAGGATCTTAATTCTGACAATAGTTTTGCCTTGATAACCTCGGCTCTTTACATTTAATGTCTTCCAGATGTTGAAAACTGGGTGGCATTAAAAAGAAAATGGAAATAGGCAGGGCTTGACTAAATACATTGCCTAAAAAATGTAAGGGAACACTGAAATTACATATCAGATCTTCAAGACTAAAATAATCAAGTTGAAAATCTTTATTGAAGTATGTTGTATAATTAATTGAAAACAAAATGATGTAAGAATAGTTGATGGGAACCATAATCATTAACCTTCTGAAAGCTGGATTGAAAATCACAGTGAAAATCAAAGCAAAAGAATGAGAACATTGAATGATCGAATGTGCATGAATTTCATCATAACAACTCATAATGCAACTCAGTAGTGTGTATGACCTTGTGCCTGTATGCGCTCCTGAAAATGTCTAGTCATGCTTCCGATGAGACAATGGATGGTAGCCTGGGGAGGATCTCCTCTGAGGCCTGGTTCAGGGTAAGTCTGTGGTACTACTTGGTGAAGTCAGATGCATCAATGCATAATGTCTTAGAGGGTTTCAATTGCATTCAGATCTGGAGAAGATGTTTGTCAATAGTAACTTCATCCAGGAAATGCCTACACACTCTTGTCACATGAGGCCGGGCATTGTCCTGCACAAAGAGCAACTCAGGCTTCATTGCATCAGCGTAATGACTAATACTGGTTCTGAGGATTTCAATCCGGCATGTAACACCAGTTAGGGTACCATTAGCTGGCATGTGGATGTCTGTGCAGTCCTCAAGGAATATACCTCCTAGACCAGTGGTCCCCAACCTTTTGGAGCTCACGGACCACCAATCTCACAGACTCTTGACTGCGCATGCGCAGGGAGCTGTGTATCATTTAAAGGGGAAGAAACTTCCCCCCCCCGAGAGATGTCATGATGCCAGAACCCACCCACTCTCCCATCGCAGACTCAGAGACACAACCTGCCCACTGCCCTGAGCCTGCGATGGAAACGACAGAGGTGGTCCGCGGCTCTGGCCAAGGCGCCCCTGAGGAGGGTCCTTCTCTTGACCCTGCTGGGGGGGGCACTGGCCAGAGCCATGGCCCACCTCTCAGACTGCTACTAGTGGGCCGGGGGATGGGGACCCCTGCCCTAGACCATCATTAACTCACTGCCAAATATGACATGCTGGATGATGTTGCAGGCAGCATAACCATTCACATTGGCAAATCCACACTATATCATGTTAGTCACATGTTCTCAGTATGAACCTGCTCTCATCTGTGAAGAGAATGGGGCACCAAAAGCATGTTTTTTAGAAAAAGGAAATAGAGCTGCGTGATACCAGACTGTTAGAACAGGTCCCACTACAGAATGTTGGGGCCACATGCCACCCTTATAGAGTATATTTCTGGTAGTTTGGTCAGGAACATGCACAGAAGTAGTCTGCTAGGGATCATCTGGTATGGCAGTGCTAATTTAGCTCCTGCCTACATAAACACAAAGATCTATTCCAATGAATGAGTTGTGTCACTCTATGGACCTATCCTGCTCATCTTGTAAAGGTCTTATGTAAAGGACAATCCTCTGGTATCTTTTCCATGCTCTATACTGGGAGACACAGCAAAGCTTCTTGCAATGGCTCATATTGATGTGCCATCCAGGAGAATCTAGACAACCAGCTCACCCTAAGTTGGGTGCAGGTACCACCTCAAGTTACTGTACAGTGACAAGGGCACTAGCAAAATGCAAGACTAATACAAAAAATTAGGAAGAATGAGGAGAGAGAAAGGGTCTGTTTTGAAACCCATTCCCTCTCTGCGGGTTAGGTTGCGGTTGCACCTCTTGTCTGCCTGTTGTTGCTTTCATTTGCACCAAAGCAAATTAAATTGATTTGCAATTGCTTATGCTTCCTAACTGGACAGATTTAATTACCTTGGTGTTATACTGTATTGAATAGGCATTCCTTTTTTAACAGAGTATAATAATCATATATAGGTATAGTAATAGTTATAGTAAAACAAATCCACTGAAACATCATGCAGACCACTAAACTTCATCACTGTTGACATTTAGTGAAAAAAACTCAATGTCTAAAAATATTTTTTATGTATAAATTATATGGAAATGTCACAATAAAAATGTAGCACTGGGCCAGATGTAAAATATCACTTCCAAATGTTTAAAAAGCATTTTCTGTGCTTTTTTAAAGTCATTTCAGGACTCTCCAAAAAGCACTGCAGGGCACACATGTATTTCATATTACTGAACCAGTGAAAGATATTATATGCACAAATACACATTTGATTTGGCATTTATTAAAAGAACCATAGACTTCATAGTAAAAACATAATAAATTAAACAATCATGTGAAATGCAACATTACAGCTGTGTTTATTTGTTAATAACAGCAAAATTACAATTGGTTTACGTGATTGATAGTAAAAAAGGCCATCAAACAGATGATTTCTAACATCTAACAGATAAATAAAGTATGGAACTAATATAAAAACAACTTAGAATTCCAAAATACCAAGTTACAGAGCTATAATAAATTCACAAGCCCTTAAAAAATATAAAAAATGTCTCACATCTATGCCCACACCAGCATATTAGCCTCCAACAGACTTCTCAGGAAATGTACACACTATACCAATAGGACAGCTTTATCGTACAGCTTAAAAATGTGTACAGTGAGAAAGTTGAACTGCTGTGTCAAAGAAGTTTAGAATTTTTTTAATATTTCTTTTTTGACAGCTTTAAAAAAACTGTACAATGTGGCATTGCATATTCTTCCTTGGCAATAATGTGTTCGGCAACAATTCAGTGCTTTACTTTTCATTATAGCTGGCAGTTCACATAATGGGCCTGTTCACTGGAGAAGGAAGAGGTGCTGTAGCTGGTATAGCCTCAGTAGGGGATGTTATAGTAAAGAAAAGCAGCATTCATTTACATAACACCATTACTGCATACTGAGGTTGGCACAGTGTGGGCCTACTTATATGCTAGGTCGGTTTTCCAATCAGAAACTGCTGTGCCGCAGAAAAAAGTGATTTTAATTGTAACATCATACTTGATAGATAAGGTATACTTGAGTAATTATCTAATTATAGAATAATTGTCTTCCAGTAATTAAAAAATATGGATATTAAAAATAATATATCAATTTTTTTAGGCAATGGATGCCAAATAATGGGATATTAAAAATGTGAATTTTTTTTTTAGTGTCTCATCTCATATCTTTAAAATCAGAAAGCCCACCAAAGGTATCATTTGGAAGTTAGCTTAAGATCAGTAGGCAAGGCATTCTTACTGTTTTGTCCCCCATTGGGAAGCTGTATGTTCTCCAAATTGACAGGCATCATATGACAATACTACTCTTGATTTCACATCCTAATCACCCTATGTAGTCAAGAGTAAAATCCCAAAGCAGATATAACGTAAATGAAACAACAATGTACAAGTAAACAGCACATACATTGTCATAGATTATTACCCTTGTGTATGTGTTTGTAGCAATGGTGTCTTATAGATACCTTCCCTACCTGGACCTCAATTGATCTGTGTGAAGTAAAGATACTAAAGCTTACCTAACCAGTTTAAATGATCTTTTACATAGTTGTATTACAAGTTCCAGTACACAGATTTTCAACTTACCCAAAAAAAAACAAATTTACTTTTCCAGAAGCAAACATGCACGTTACAAAATAACCATAAAATAAAGTTAAAATGATACAACTGCCATGACAAATCAAGTGTTTTCAAGTGTTTTCTCTTGGTGCATAGCCCTAATTGCTCTAGTCAGCTGGCTGCAGCATTTATCTAAAATCAAAAAGATCACACAGTTATAATTTCCCACATATCAAGCCAGCATCCAGAGCTCTTTGAGCCAAGCTCTGGGCTTGAGAATAAAAGCTAGAGCAGACAAAACAAATGATTCTGTGTTTTACAACCTTTCACTGTTTCCTCCTAAGTGACTATGTTGTTTAGGCTTCTAAAATAACATCTTAATAGGGAGATACCAAAGTAGCTAGTAGAGTCCAAGCTTAAAAATGAATGTAAAGCATGATATGGTAGGTAATACCAAAAAGGCTATTAGCAAAAACAGAGCTTGGCGCCACTTGTAAATGTGCAAAAAAAAACACTTGTGCACCATAATGTTATCATATTAGAAACACCCAGAGTCTGAAAATAACATCATAACAGTACATTATACTTTTTTTTAGTTTTGGGTATAATGAGACGTCTTTTTCATAGGGTTTTGTTTCTGTCTGTGACACTCATTTTTCCCTAACTTTGCTCACTTTGTTCTGTCCCTGCACTGCACAAGAAATGAGTGGTGCGGAAGTGACCTGAAAGTAAGACATAAACATTAGTTAAACTCTTGAGGCTAATTTAATTAATAAAATAAACTAAAGCTGGGATTCGTCTCAAGGGTATAATTGGTTCAGATATAAGAGGAAATGTTCTCAATAACTGTGTACATCGTACACTGATGTTTATTATATACTGTGTGGTCTCTTCATGACTTGTTCATGAAACAATTAAATGCAAAAATCAAGCTAAAAGATAGTAAAAACTCTGTATGTTATGGTGTCATTTGAATTTGAAAGTAATTGTATGAGTTTTTACCAATGCAATATGTGTTCCAATTATACCATAGAGACCTTTTTTTATACCCTTTTATTTTAAGCATGCAACAGCTTAGCTGGTTTACATTTGGATGCTTGAGTGTAAAATCCATAGTTACCACCCTGAATAAATTCAGTTTATAACCGTTATAGCCTGAGCTTGAACTCTAGAAAAAAGATCCAGATTTCACAAGCACCACATTTTGTAACTTTCCTTTTAAACAGGGTATTCTTCCTCGCAATATCTCAGCCTCCTTCTGTTCCCCTAACACTTCTCAGTGCAGGAAGTTCCCCCATCTGCTACTCTTCCAAAAATAAAATTCTAGGTAGGCTCTCCAGGAATGTTGATGGATGACGTCCTATATAGGTCCAATCTCCAGTCCAATGGCTGCCCTAGGCCTACTCTTTAAGACAGGCTTGAATTTTAGACTTAGTTCAAGGTCATTCCTTAATATTTATCCTTTCTCACCAACCCAATTCTCTGAGCAATGCCTTCTGTGATTTGGTGAGATAGACAAGCATTCCTCACTCAGGATGGCCTCTTTCCTCCTTGTCTCACGGCACACATTAACAGAAGCGGGGGAAACAATCAAATGTAAACATTCTGGCTAACTACAGAACAACTTGTCATAACAATAACTTACTTTAAACTAGAAACATTACTCCCTGGTAGTGTCCCTACACTAGATAATCATTTGGCTCCAGCTCCCACTTACCATTTATGCCAGAGAAGATTCACATCATTACACACCATTGCTCTAACCTAAAAAGCTGCTAACTCCCCACTTTTCAAACGGTTGTTTGCATAATATTGTTTTTTATTAAAAAGTTATAATTTTGTCTCTCAGTTTTACCTATGAACAGGGCCTTTTCTAGAGTAAAGCGGACTGCTAATGTAGCACGTAACAGCTATTTAGCTTTCAAATTGCCCCGGCTTTGACCCTCTAGGAGAAGATACAGAGTAGCGTGACCTTATACCTTATATATATGAAAATGTTGCTTTCCACAACCATGGCTTTAACTACACAGGGCGTTTGCTGACAACGAGCCATAAATCATATGTGTTATTTACAGCATGCTCCTGTGTACAGGCTCAAAGTACCAAAAGTGTCACCAAATAAAAACCATTTCCACCTGAAGGGTAAGCTAAGTGTTTATTTTAGCTCACAGTTTTTAGGTACGGTGGAGTTATCCTTTTGTTTTAGTTGCATGAGAACAGGGCATAGTAAAGGTTGATTACAGGTCAGGGACTGTACCTCTGCCACATCATATTATAACAGTTTGATGACACTTGATGAGTCTTATTAGTATTTGGTAATGAATAATAAATTAAGTACATCATGACATTTCAATCATGTCTGCACATCCCCACCACAGCAGGCCTTCCCCATCCTATTCTGCTACAAGGGCAGTATGCAGTCTTGTTAAAACAAATCTTAGGAACAAGTGAAGGAAATGGCATCACTGTTGGCAGAAGGCAGAAACAGATGTTCATACAACAGAAAACAGCAGCTGCATGATACTGATTTGATAATAATAATAATGTACTAAAGCAATCCTGGTATTATAACATGGATATTTCCCATACTTGAAATGTGTAACCTTTTGTCATTCCCAGCTTTCCAGATATCCAGATAGAAACATGGATTATTTAATGCATCCTTAAAAGAACTAGAATATTATTGTAACCTAGCTAATGTCCCATCTTCAAATCTCACTCAGGACACTATCTGCATGGAGATGTTCTCCTATATCCCATTCCAACATACTGGAAGGCAAATTGGTTTCTCCCCCAAATCAATTTTTTTAGGGACATAGGATGGTTTGCTTTCATTTTGTGACATGTCCATGGACTCTGAAAAGAGTAAGGTATCAGCCTTAATTATGCATAAATGAATAATATTAGTAACCTCTAATTTACCATCTGATTTATAAAGAAAAGGCAAGCCATCTTAGTGGTCCTTGATAACCTTGATTTTATGTAAAAAACTGCACTTTAAAAATATTCAGGTTTCAAAATGATCAAATTTAATCAAGTAAAAAAAGTTCCCATCATTCTTCAATAAAGAATCATAGACAGTTTAGAATACTAGATGTCTTAAGACTGTGTTCAATTAGTACAAGAACATTCAAATCCAGAGACCTGGATTTTATAGTTTCTAACTATGTGTTAATCCTTCTATATAAAGCTGGTTTCACATATCCCTGATAATTTAAATTCAAATAAAGGAGTTGTGCTATGCAATATTACAATGTAAATATTTCATTTATTATTTTTCTTTATTTCAATGTTTTTACATATTGACTATTATTTTTACATAGTTTGACTATTGTTACCATATATTACTAAAATTGAGTGATTTGCCAGTGTAACAGAATACTTATTTAAACAATCCAAGATCCAAGATTTTCAAGTGTCTGAAAACACAATACCCATTATTTGTATGTGTACAGAATGTGTACAGAAACAGTGGTGTGTTTGAAAAAAAAAGAAGAAAAAGAAAAAACATCAAAGAAGGAAAAAGAGAGGTTGAGAAATATAAATACACTGTTGATAACAGTGTAATAAAAATGTTACTAGTAAAACATAAAAATAAAACATTTACCTAACACTACATATATTTTTCAGTAACATGTAATGCAATACAAACCTTCATCTAATTACATAAAAGAAAGCAGTTCTACACAATACATGGATTTTTGACAAATTTGTAACTTGTTTGCCAAATCGATATAGTAGACAACAAAACTTTAATAAAATGTAGATTCATGAAAAGTCTCCTAGTTACATACAGTGTATAGGATACAAACCAAAGGACACTTGTAAAGTAGAAGCAGGCATTAAGAGGTACAATAATGTATTTTTGTAGTACTCACAGATTGTTTTGCACAAGTCACAGCAGAAACTCCAAAAGTTTGTTACTTGTAGATGATTAGGACAGGCAGGAAATAACTCCTTGTGATCCAGCTTGTTACAGGATTGCTCAGTGCTGATCCTAAAGTTTAGTTTGCACATTGGTTTTGTGCATGTAGTTTTTGTTGAAAATATCCAGGAATCTGAGGAATTAATGTGATATAAGCACTTATGAAATTAAAATGTTTATACTAAGCCCAGGCGAATATTTGGCAGGTTGCCCTGCTCCTGGTCTCTTTCTGCTTGGCTCTGCTGGGACCCCACAGAGCACTTGTTAATGAGATCTGTGCTTTATCAGGTTGTGCTGTTGTAGTCTGCCAGTTGTAAACTTTACTTCCCCTCCTCAAATGACACAGCTGGAAATCCCACTCCCACATTCATTTGCTTAGATTTGTAAACTGGTTAGCTAGATTCCCATGCTGCTGGAGGTCACCATCACAAAGGTTATCACAACCTCACCTCAGAAGAGTCAGACAAGATCACAGTTAATTATTTACTTGCTGGTATTTTTTTAAATATCATTCAATTAAAAAAAAAGATATAAAGATAAGAAAAAAATTCAAGCAAAAGTTATTAAACCAGGACATTTAATTAATCAAATATTAGGCCTGATTTATTAAAGCTCTCCATGGCTGGAGAGAACACAATTTCAGCAGTGAAGCTGGGTGATCCAGCAATCCTGGAATGGATTTCTTAAAAGTCATTTGCTACTTGTTAGTAAATGTTTTCAATCCTGGGCCAGATCCATTCCAGTTTTGCTGGATCACCCAGCTTCACTGCTGAAAGTGTATTCTTTTCAGCCTTGGAGAGCTTTAATAAATCAGGCCCTATGATTGGGAATGTCCACTCTTTTGTAGATTGGGCTGGAAGTGTGGAGAGCAGCGGCTGATGGTCAAACTTTGTTCTGCAGCAAGCTAGTAGTTCCAGATGGGGCAATACAAACAGTATTGAATGAAAACAAGTAGTAAGCCGTACAGTGCATGTGCAGCTCAGCTTTGGTTGTCAGGATACACAGCAATCCCTGCTTTCCCTGCATGTGCCGTGAGTACTCCTGCTCGGAATTACATCATCACAACCCCGCCAATCAAGATGACCAAAGATCTCTCCATGAGAAGATAGCAGGACCATATAATGGACAGGTCAATATTGTGGGTTTAGTTCCACTTCCAATACACCTTATAAATATAACATTGCAACCAGACAGATCTTTTTATTGCAGAAGGGACAGGCAATGTTAGATGAAAACTCTTTCTATTGACAATTACATTTGTTGCCTGAATGCAGAAATATCTGTTTGTATACCATGATGGTGAAATGCCAAATTCTGAATCTGAATAGCTAACCACACCATGTGCTAACTTTTGCTATTCACAGGTTAACATATTAACTTATTAACGCTAACAGCAGCTGAAACATGAACTCTCCCAATTCTTTCTGGAAATACTGGTATAAAAGAAATGGACTAAAGCCTAATTTGCCAGTTTGCAATTTAAAACGCTGATCTTTAAAGGGCTCAGGGTGCTTCTGATCTCTTGTGCTTCCAGGTGTGCTCCCTACTGGATGACTCTTCCAATGACCACTATATTACTACATGTGTCCTGTAATGACCTACAGATCTATGATTGAAACCACAGAACAATGCAGGGGACACATTATTTGATGCCTACTAGAAAGGTAAGTATTACCTGCTTTTTTTTTTACAAGGTGTGTCATTTTTTTTGCTTGCCAACATGGTCACTTTGCAAAAATTTGCAGAACTAGAAACAAGCACTTTCTAGCAATACTACGTTACTTATTACATGGAAGTGGGACATAAGTGCAGCTCTGTTTTCTGGAATTATACATTCTGTATGTAGTTTCCCAAAGAATGTTTTTTTTAACATTTTTGAATGTGGCCCTTCCAGTCATCTTCCTGTGCAGCTTCTGGTTTTACCTCACCATGGCCTAATTTTTTAAGAAGTAACCTGCAATGTCCATTCCTGGTGATATCTTGTACAGTAACATGACCGTCTACTAAAAGCCACATTTGCAATGGCTTTCCTGCAACCTGCCAAGTGTTGCATTAAATAGTTCAACCGAGCAAACATAAAGTAAGTATATCATCAACTACTTTGTGATAGTGGCTTTATATACCAATAAATGTACTCCCCTACATGGGGAATCTGCTGGTAGGACTTTAGTTCCCAGGCATTGCTGTATGCGATGAGAACAGAAGGTAATAATGGTCTACTTAAATTAACAAATGCTGAAGACAGCAGAGAGTGCTCTGGGAATCCTGATGAGAACATTGTAAAGGTAAATACCATTAACTGATAATTTACATACTCAGCTCTCTGCTGCGTTCCAGGAAAATTCAGAAAATCACACATTTAGCTTCATTTACTGTATACTTGTTTAGGGCAAGTAAAAAAACTGATTAGGTAGTAAAGTAACCATCAAGATTACAGCAATAGAATATTATAACTAATCCCTGCCAAATACTAATCAAAAATTTTATTAGATTAGATGTTAGATAGATTTTATAAAAACATTTATTCTCCTAACTAGTGGTGGTCAGATAGTTCTGGTTGGATTCAGATTTTTGCTGAACCAAACTCAACTTTTAATTTCTGATATTTAGAGTGTGGTAAAATTGCCTAAACTCTAGTACACCTGTCTCAATTTTCGACAGAGGGCCAATGTATCCTTCTTCAAAAGGCAAACCACGGCTAGCCAAGGTGCCATATTCTGCTATAATTTCCATATTTATGCAGATAAAAGATAGATAAAATATACCTAAATAACAAGGGACAGAGCTTGAAGTCTATTTAGGGACATATAGGAAAAGAGAGAAGGCAGATCGTGTTTGTTGCTAATACCATGGGGGAAAAAGTACTTAGAGGGGAAAAAGCTTTTGGGAAATGTGATTTTGGAAAAAGGCTTAGGATATAGTACTTTGACAAAAGTGCTTGGGAACAGTAGGACTCTTATCACAGAATAATTACCAGCAATACACCATTTTTTTTCTAGTGTGTATAAATGTGCCATTTTTGTCAATACAATAGAAGCTGAATGGAACAAAAAAAAGGATTCAGACAGCCCTATTGCTGTCCAAGGTTCCTAAAATAAGCTAAGAAAATAGAAAATAATGATTTTTCAGCAAAATTTATTATTTTAAACCTTTTAAAAATATGTCTACTCTCAACCAAAATTTAATTAACAAATCAGTTAAACATTGATTAGGGACATTGAACTGGATTGAGCTGCTCAAGCAGGTGGGCAAGAAGATGTATGGCTATCTTCATCATTACCAGATTTTTTGGCCTTTTTAAAAAGTTTTAAACAGAGGTTAGAAAGCTGTTTTCAAAGCAGAGTGATCAGTCACAGTGTTGACATTTCTGTCTGCTGATCACAGGAAAGCAGCAGACAGATTTATATGGCAAGTCAATGTTTAGTAAATACAACATTGTCAAATAATGGCGGCTGTTCAATAGCAGGAGTCAATGACCAGAACCAACCTATGTTGTCATTACATTGATATGTATACTTAAATATGTACCAATGCTTATGCATGCATTGTGGCCTTAGCATTTATCTAATTTTAAATAAATGAGACACCAAAATTTTATATATTGCTGACCTGTCCAACTTGGTAATAGTGGCCAGACATGTGAAGCATGTAATTTGCCTTCTTTCAAGTCTACTGGATGAAGCTAATTTAGTAAATGTGTTCCCGGAGTTAGCTATTATATTTTTCAAAACTTGTGTAGGATACAACAGTTCTATTATCCTAGATATATATATATATATATATATATATATATATATATATACAGCAATAAGGTAGACAGCATTTTTGGTCCAAAGGTCCAAAATACTTAGAAAGCAATAAACCATTTAACACCTCCTCTTTCTACGTTAATATTGATCAGTTCTGCTTTAGGGCTCTTTGTCAGGGCAAATCTCCCACAAATTTAGGTGTAAACTTTTCTTACATAAACACAATAAAGATTTGTGATTTAAGCTAATGAAACATAGAACAGAGAAAAACAAAATCTATCATTTCCTGGAAATACTGTCACAGATATATCTGTTTTCATTTATTCTCAATTTAAATTCAGCCTAGATAAAAGAGCTGTAGAGGAAGGATTTCCATACAATCTCTTCTCTCTGTACTGTGAAAATAAACAGTTAAAGGGAAGATTAAGTAACCCTGGCATTGGCACTGCTTAGTACTTGAAGGGAAAACTGTTTAAATGTAGACTTTTTCAATTAGTTTTTTGCATTATTCAAACATTTAGCTAGTCACCTCCTAAACAAGCTGCATCAGGCAAATCTTAGTAGGCAGATTATCCTTCATTAGTTTACATTTGCCTGACATTTCATATATGTATATTTATTTGAACATATAAATATATATGACTATATATAATACACCCTATTGATAAAAAAAACTGATAATGTATCAGGTGAATGTCACATTACCAATAAACTGTAAAAACAGCTTTTAACTGTGTGGCCAAATTTGCAGGCCTGAGCTAACAATAGTGATGATGATTTTTATATACTTGGACAAAATACCAAATATGGGCCTGATTAACATGATATCAGAGGGAACCCCGGAAGACAGCTCCCTGAAATTTAGAAGAATGTACAGGGAATGTAAACTATTCTAATATAAATATTGTGAATGTTACAGGTTTATATATTTTTCACCTGGAAACTGTTTAGTAAAAGTACAGTAAATGTATCCATTCAACCTAAACCCCACACATCTAAATGATTGTTTCATCGATAAAAGTTTCAATATAACAACATAGGTTATCTCAGCTATGTTGTTTCTGTAGATAACCCTAAGTGCTTTGGAAACCCTTGCTAATTAAATAAATGTTTATATAAAAAGTAATAAAAACAGAGTTTTAAATGGATTTTCGACATCAGTTTAAAACCTGTAAGTTCATGTAAGTAGATTGTTTCCTGCTTAAAAGTATGGCCTAGTATAGCAATTAGTTAGTAGTTAGTGACAAGGTGGCAACTAACCTTCCCCCCCACATAAGCATTAGCATGGAAGGTTAGATTGCCTAAATTGATAGCTAGTTCTCAGACAAACCTTAAACAACCAGACAATTTCAACACATCCAACCATCTTCTAATGTCTTTAGCTGGCTATAAAACAAAGTGTGTGGATGTACAATCTGATAATCTGATTCACAGAGAGATGTATGGACCTATTACCAGTTTCAACTACTTTAAAATCAAGTGAAGAAACAGAAGGTGCTTCCCCAAGTTTGGGAAGGGCCCAGAAAATCAAACGGGACTGTTTCTAGTTTTTGTCAAAATTCTTTGTAGGGGGATATGGTGTAAGACAAGTGGGGGAAAGAGGGAGGAGAAGGTAATATTACTAATGCTGTGCCTTGCAATGATTTCGACTCCTGTTTAGAACAGCAGTCGCCAACCAGTGGTCCGCAAGAAAATTTCGGTGGTCCGTAGAAAAATTACCCTTACTGTTACCATTACACATACACATGCAATTACCTTCACACAATCCCCTTCCCTAATAGAGTTTAGTCGTAAAAAAAAAAGAGGGGGCACGGTATGGGCTCACCCCACTACACCTCTGCCTGTGTCACTCAAAGGGAAAGAAACCTCCCCCAGAGCGACGTCATTACACCAGAACCAGCCCACTCTCCTATCGCAGGCTCAGAGTGGGCCAGTGCGTCCCCCCAGTAGTGTCCTTCTCCTGACCCCACGGGGGGTGGACCGGCCAGAGCCGTGGACCACCAAAGAATTCTTTGTAAAAAAAGAGTGGGCATGCATGCCCAGTCCCAAAAAAAGTGAGGGCACGACATTCCCACCTCTACCCACCCCACTACACCCCTGCTTCTATGGGACACTCACCTACATTTGCTTTTTTTCTTCTTCTCATTCATTATCATCATTTTTCCATCCCTCTATCCCTTCAATTCATTCTTCAATTCCACACCTTCTTCATCAATACATTGTCCATCATACTACCTCCATATTTAATCCTCGGACATCCTACATTTTTTCTCCCCATCCCTACTGATCTTATCCCTAAGCCAATTAATTTATTAGGAACCCCCCTCCCCTTTTTTCCCCCTGCGATGGGGGTACTGGCTCTGGCCAATGCGCCCCCCAGCGCTGTCCCTCCCCCTGATCATGTCCCTCGTATGGGCACAGCCCTGCGCTACTGTCCCCTCAGGATGTTTAGCAAGCAGGTCTGAGGCTACCATGGGAGAGTGGGCAGGTTCTGGCATCATCACGTCACTCTGGGGGAAGTTTCTTCCCCTTTGAGCGACACACGGCTCCCCGTGCATGCAAAGTGCGCATTCCTGAGCTGGCGCATGCACACTTGCTTCTACTACTCGCCTTTTAAAAAAAAATTCATATTAATAGTCTGCGGGATTCAAAATTATGAATTAAGTGGTTTATGAGGTCCGAAAGGTTGGCGACCACTGGTCTAGAAGATATGTGGAAAGGCACCATAAAAGTAACCTCTAAATATATATTTAAATGGTGTAAAGTTATATAATATAAATGTAGTTATTTCTTTTTGTTAATACTAATTTCCTTGAGAAGTTTAGACATGTTAGATGATCACAAATACAGCTTTTCTTTAATAGTTTTACAGCTATTACAGTGACCTGAAAGAAAAAAAAAACAGAACATTGGGCATATACAGAAAACTTTCACCAAAGGACAACAGGCAGTTTGCTTCTATGTCAGCAAACATACACATAATGAAAGTTGGAAAGCCTTTGAAATGTGTCATTTTTTTAAAGAAAACCAATCCTTATTGCATGTACCACAGATCTACTCTATAAGTCCTTGTGTGCTGATTAGCTTTTTTACTTGTTCCTTGTCTTTGTTTGTTCATCTGTCTTCAGCTTATGTCAGTCTTCTGACTGTGTCACTGCACATGTTTTACCTGACTTAAATTTTTAGACCAGTAGTGCTCAACGCTTTTTCATCTGGGGCCGCTGTTGACATTGAGATAAAACTTGCAACCACAGTGCAAACAAACATAAAAGATGTATGTTTAAAAATAGAACAGTTTTCATTTAAAATGGAATTATATTTAATGTTTCTAGTTACTGTAACATACATGCACCAAATGAAAGAAATGACAAATCAAGAATTTCGGTTTATTTATGCTAATTTTATTAATGCAACGTTTTGTTAATGAAAGATACAAAACTACAGCTATCATACAGTGCTGGCCGGTCATATATTGCTCCCCGCTCACCATTCTTGCACCAAAGAGCAGAAACTACACTATACAATGCGTTCTGTCAGTTATAGGGGGGCTAACCTTCTTTGTACCCCAAAATCTCTGCAATGAACATTTCCAGAGAAATGGAACTCATGTCACAGATAATCAAGAGGTACATGTTCCTAATACTACATCTTTAGGTCCCTTCATATCCCCCTCCTAGAAATTAGGGTTTAAAGAAAGTAAGTGGCCAAATATGTGTGACAGGGTAGCCCACGGTAGGTATGACAGTATAGTTTTTCTTATCTTGTGATGGTGCTGCAGGAAAAAAAATTAGGAGGAGTTAGCCACAAGAGAACCTCACTTATCCTATGTTTTATTATGCCTACAGCTCCCCTTTCAGGAAAAATTGGGGTTTAAAGAATGTCAGCAGACATTCATATGTGACAGAGGAGTAGGATTGATAACATTTTAGTGGTGGTGGTGGTTGGGGGGGGGGGGGCACAAGAGTCCCCCACTTATCCTACATTTCCCTTCCTCTACTGTTAAAGAGATATTGGGAATCACAAAAGGTAAGTGGCCAGCTATGTGTGACAGGGTAGCACGGTATGACAGGTATAGTTTTTGTATCTTGTGATGGTGCCGTAGTGATGTAATGTTAGGGGGAGTTAGCCACAAGAGTCCAGCATTTGCACTTACATTTCCCTTTTATTACTAAGTAATTGGGGATCATAGAGAGTAAGGGGATAGCTATGTGTGACAGGTTAGCATATTATGATGGGTATAACATTTTAATAGGGAAGGGGGGGCAAAAGGGGTTTCCTACTGGCCCCCACATTTCTAGTTGCTAACATCCCTTTGTTACAGAGAAATTGGGGTTCATAGAAGGTAAGTGGCCAGCTATGTGTAACAGGCAGCTGGGCCAGCCGCTCAGTTCCTTCGCACAGCAGCATCTGCAGATTTGACTCCAGGTAGCAGTGAGTGGTACTGAGCGTCTCAGGCAGGGTTCTATGGCATGAGGAAGTGGTAACCGGACTGCAACCTTACTGCCAAAACATTAAGGGGGACCACAGCGCACAGACAACTGGTAATACCCTAACTTTCATATTTAAGGGACCCCAACATGCAAACTCAATTTTGGGACCCTGGTCCTGAAAAAGCTTCTCTTAATGTGAAAATATCCCTGATTGTTATTAGGATTTTATCCTTATGACCCCATATCTGGCAACTTGTATGCTTAGGGGCCTGAATTAAATTTTAATTACAGCTCTTAGGGTCCCCTTTGTACCCTGAAAATTCAAATTTCTATGATAGTGAAGGAGATTTAAAGTTTTATACATGGGGATAATGACATCTGCATGGACCCTGACACAGCTCTCATGCTGCTGCTGCGATTATCTCACAGTACAAGGTGGGCGGGAAGCAGCCACATTTGATTGCCAGGTCTATAGGACATGCTCACTCTCAAGGAGCTAACACTGAGTATGCTCAAGAAGCTCCCTCTCCTGGCAGCACGATCTCGATAGAGAAACATAGAAAATTTGCACTCCCCATCGGAGCAAGACAACTGAAAGGATCTGCAGGTTTCTTGGCTCTATTCCTCTCAGATCTCTCACTATCCCAGTGTCTCTCAGTGCATCAGAACAGGCGCCTGGGAAGAATTGGTCAACGACACATACAATCGTATGGTATCAAGCAATCTTCAACTTTATTATAACAAACATTAGTTTATATACCATAACAATATGCCGTTGCGCATGCTCATTTATTAGAATGAATGGAAATTCACTGGAATTCACTAAAGTATATGTATCCTAAAAGATTATTTAGCGACATAATTTCAGACACATACAAAACACCTTGTTATTAATAAACAATCAACATTATCTGAGTTTAGCAGAATTAACAAGGACACTCATCTTGGCAGAACATCAGGTTTATACACATATAGTCTAAACAACCAAAGAACACATTTAGTTCTCACGACTAAGCTCTCATAACTAAAAACTGAAACAAAATGGAGTGTCTCAGGCAACAAAATGGAGTGTCTCAGACCCTTTCAACAACAAGCCTAGAGAGCAGGGAGGGAATCAGGAGAGGGCCAGATCTGGCAGCCCCACAGGCCATAGGTTGGCCCCCCTTGTTTTAGACCATCTGAAAGTCTTTTTAGAAAATGCGTTCTTGCCCTGTAAAATATTTTACTTTGGGGATCTGTAGTCTCAGTACTAGGAATGAGGTCTGGGTCAACTATAAGTTCAACCAAATTCCTGTGTATTCAAAGTTTGTATGTTCACTCCCAAAATGATGCCCCCCCCCCCCCAACCATTGCCAGGTTATGTCAGTAACCAAATTTGGTAAATACCATTACTGGGGATTCCCAGCTGTTGCTGAAGCTAGGGGTTTGCAAGTTAACATTTTCAGGAGGTTATTGTAAAGTGGATTTACATTTCTAGACATTATGTTTGATAGAAATAAAATTACTTCTGTGGACTGAACACACTTGAATTGATGGCTGCTGCGTGCAGATTTGTTGTGCTGTGCTGTCTTCCGTATGTGTGATCCATTCTGATTATTTTTTTTTCACCCATGAGTTGTTGGGGAGGCTTGAAAAAACAGCCTGGTTAGCCTGCAGTCTGAACGAGTCTCATTTATGTAGTCTGCCTCCTATGCATTTCACTCTTTCAGCTACATGATATCAGAGTGATACTGCCATCCAATTAAAGGTGGTGACGTGGTCGGTAATCGAAATAATAATATACAGGTATCCTGAAGCACACTCACTTTGTAAATTGTCCAGTTTATGGAGCTTCTTTCCAATGTGAGGGTGTTTAAATGTCATGATGCATGTAGCATTTCCCTAATCACTTATATATTTTAGGGTAATGTGTATATATGTGTAAATCAATAGAACCTACAGAGCTAACATGGTTTAATGAACCATCTTTTTTCTTAGCTTTCTTTGTTTGATGGATTAATAAAAATGATGGAGGAATGAAACATTTATTAATATTGCCTCACTAGACAATGGAAAGGAATGATTTGTTACCAGCATTTATAGACGTGGATAAAGATAGGAAATTGGTTTTATTTGTACAATGTTGTTGATGATTGTATGTCAGGAGGGGAGATTTTTTAGACAATAAAGAGCAGTGGTCACCAACCTTACTAATTTCACTCCCATAGTGATGTCATGATGCCAGAACTCGTCCACTCTCCCATCGCAGGTCTGAGACTGAGACACAACTAGAGACACAAACCACCCACCGCCCTGGGCCTGCGATCCATACGGGAAATATGGTCTGGGGGGCGCATCAGCCAGTGACCACCAAAATTTTTGCAGACCACCGGTTGGTGACCGCTGATATAGGGAATTATGGGAAAAGATTTTCCTTTATGGCTTAAAATATAGGGAAGTTTGATGCATAGAAGTTTCCCAATGGCTACATTTGAGAGACTGATACTAAATTGCCCATTTTCAACAAGGTGAATTGAAGATATCTCAGAATTTTCCAGAAAAAACAGTTTAACTTCCACGAAACGTGTAGAACATATGATATTCTGACACTACCCAAGTTGTACGCTCGGTAGATTTTATTTTACAATGCTATATAATAAATAGAAATTTTAAAGAATTTATTGAATTATATGTGATGTGCTTGAGGCCTTAAAAGTCTCACTCTGAGTTTTTTGGTATTGTTGTGATTTATTACTTTAACCCCCCCTAGTGGTAATCCCGAGCGTGACTCAGGGTGGATTTTCCATACTAAAAGCAGTAAACCCAAGTCACACTGGGGTGGCTTTAAACCACTTACTTTGTTCCGTTGGCGTCCCCCGGAATCCTGCTGGTCCCCATCCCCCCAATCCTGCATGTCCTGGGGACATGTCCTGCTCCTCAGATCTCCAACTGCGTGAAGTGTAGAGACGATATCCGGGATTTCCCGGTGACGTCAGTGCATGCGCTGGTGCATGCGGGAGGATCAGTGGGAAATTCAAATAATTTTGTATTGGATTCAATACAAAATAGCTGTATTGAGTCTAATACAAGAAATTTTTCATATAATATATTATACAAGCCTACAATGTAAAAAAAATTTCCATGCAAAAAAAATGTAACACTTTTTGCATGGAAATTTGGACAGAATTAGAACGCTAGGGGGGGGAGGGGGGGTTCAATGATTATATAAGGTAAAAAGGAACCAATAAAATATAGTATATATTTGTTTTATATGAACATTTAAAGATAGAATTAATTTCCAAACACCTTTAGGGGCAGTGTACTCAAAGACTTTATTCACTGTAACTTTTTTTGCACCAGGATTTTATAAAATTTCCTGTGCAATAAAGCTATTATTGATAAAGTTAGAAATCTAGTGTGCTGAAAACTAAAACTTTCTATGCTATCTGCCTATTCTAGCTCTATAATTTAAAATTGTATTGTTGTAAATTATGTAAATATGAATATTAAGAGGTACAGTACAGATTTGGAGAGATACAGTACAGTGAGTTATGGGGTGCTTCTGTAATTAAAACCAACTAATTGTAAAAGAGGCATCACCCAAGCATGGTATATAAAGGATTTTGTATTTTTTTCTGTTTCCCCAGTGCCCAGCTCCCCATACATTTTTAGAGTAGTTTTCCCATGCTAAATGCTAAAATGGGCTAGAATTTAGCATAGCATTCTCACTCCATAGACTTAATTGGGGTTGCCAGATTGCAAACAGGATTTGATGAACCCCCAGAGAATTTAACTTGGACAGATTTGCTCATCTGTAGTTCTATATACACATGAGTATCTGTAGGATATGTGTTAAGATAAGCAACAAAATACAGCATACAGTATATACTAAAAAATTCCATTTTGAAAAATATGGTTCAGCCAGAATATGTTGTCCGTGTACATACAGTCCTAAAGCTACGTACACGCATCCAATGGTTCTCGCCTGATAATCAGCTCAGGGCCGTTATCGGACGAGAATCTGGCGTGTGTACAGCGCCCGTTGTCCATCGTCGGAACCACTGTCCTGGCGGATCTACGGACGATGGACAATGAACGATCCTAATGCAAGGGAAGGGGGAGAACCCGCAGCGGGGTGCCGCTCCGTCGTTCTCCCCCTCCTCTCTCCGACGAGCAGAACGGTGATGTATGTACAGCACTCGTTCATGCATTGTGCAGTGCTTAGTCGTTGGAAGCAACTATAATTGCACGTGTGTATACGGCTTTAGTCTTTTTCTGGGGTTTCAAGCTCAACCTGCATGTACACACAAATGCCAACAACATGTTTGATATATCTGAAGGACATCATATTACAAAGGACTGAGGGGGTATTGCATGTCTTCGTTCATTCTTGCAAACTTGCTAAATATAATGGATTTCTAAAAAGAAGAACAATGTTTAGTGGCAGGAATAATAGACAACCAAGGTCTTTGAAATGGTGGCTTGTTTTGCTTTCCTGCCAAGATAAAATGATCTTGCTGACATCAGGTAATTATCTGCTGACAGTGACTATACAGGAAATAGCTTTCTACTATCCTAAAGATAAAGGTCTGTCTTTTCATTATTTAATCCATTCCAAGCACATAACCTTAATCAGCTCTAATGAATATATGTGTACGCTTAGTAAAATGACTTAAGTTTAACATGTTGTTTGATCATAAAAACTGCTAAAACATTTACTGCAGTAGGATGATCTGGGTGCCTAATGTAAGAGGTTTAATGTCTGGTGATGTTATGATGTGATAAAGTTAACAAATAAAATTGTGGAAATAATAGAAAGACGTTTAGCTTCTTCAATATTTTTTTATGCACAGTTTATAAAAAAAGTTCAGCCAAAGGTCTATGGGTGAACATACCTAAAAGCTGTTCCTGTCTGTGTAAATGTATCCCTCACATTAAAGTATATGGCAAATCAAAAACATTTTTTCTAGTTTAAGACGTGCAAAAAATATAAAACTTCTGGTAGGTGAAAAATAACTTGCAACAACAATAAAGGTAACCTTCCCCTACTCTACTAAATAAAATAATTTTTCATTTGTGCTGGATCACCCAGTTTCACCTATAGTAGTCTATCTTCTCCAGCTTTGGAGAACTAAGAGAATGATGCAAGCCCAATAAGTCTGAAAGAATCCTCAGTGTCATTGTAGAGGATAACTTTCCCTGCCTCTAAATAAGTATGTATTTATTACAGTAATACAATTATGAAAAAGAAAGCACATGCAACTACACAAAGTCACATATTATTTTAGGGTAAATGCTTCAAAATATTTCCCCTTCAATGGTTTTAACTCACTATTCAGCTACAGCCTGACTGAATGTGAAGGTAATGTACAGAAATTCAGAAGCTGCTAATGCTTAAATGTTGTAATGGAAATGCTAATTACCTGACAATCATGTTTGTTAAATAACAAACAAACCTGCAAAAGAGCAATGTTTAAATCACTAGATATATTCATGCTTCACGTTAAAATATTAAAGTCAGTGAGAGCCAAGTAAAAGTCAATTTGTAGGGGAGCAACTAAAACCATTGTGTTTTTTTCTTTATTTCTTGTTCAAAGCTTTTTTTAATCAAAATAAAAAATAGGACATTTTGTTGTTAAGAAAGGCTTTTTCGAGATTTGTTGGAAGCCACTAGGTAGTTTAGAATAAAGATAGCTATAATGACGTACAGTAACTAGAAACCATATACTATTGTGCAAGTACTTTATAGTGTGCTTCTACGGCAAAAATCTTACATAGTTTGATGGCGGTCCAGGTCTATTCCCATACTTTCTTACTAAGACTTGAACCATGATCACATTCCCATTTATGTTAGTAACGGAGGGGTTTGGAAGTGATATGTGAGAGCAGGAGATTTAGAGGGACAAAAATGAGCCAGGTGAGTGTGGGACAATGTTATATTTTGTTCAAAGATGGTTAGGGAATAGCAAGGGATAATGAACATTGATGGGTATTAAATACCTAATAGAGAGGTATTGTTGCACCTGTAAGTAGGTACAAATATCAGTTTGTGAGATATGGTATGTATCCTTTAATGTTTAAATGTTTTAGGTCAGAGGGAATTTATTAGCTTATGTGGACTGATGAGGCCTAGTTCTGACTAATCTTCACAATTCTTTGTTTTGAAACGTTACATGAAACGAATGCTGATAATATATATAATCAGTCTTTGCTCTAAGCATTGAAAGTAGGCATAGAGTGCACATTTTAGTATATATTTTACTTAGCACTAAGGCTAGATCTCATACGACAGGATAATTAATGTCTTGTTACTGAGTGGTACCATCTAATACATCTGGCTATATTTTGCATTCTTGTTTAGCTTTTCCTAACTCCCCTTTAAATACTTTAGGAATGTTGTAGGCTATGTATTTTATCATAAAAACTATTTCTTAACATCATGTTTATAATAAATTTTACAGTATTGTGAACTGCTCCCATAGCACAGGTATACTATGATATCTACTATTTCTGCTAAATATCACTCCATCTCAGCTACTGCAAACATGGACTGCTGCCCAGCCTAACTACCAGTACTTACATCAGGGATGATGTCCCACTCCTTTTTTCTCTCTAGAGAGCAGAAGGGCATGAACACACAAGAAAATGGCCTCTTGCCCTTCTTTAAGAGACCTTTGACTTACTCAGGGTGCAGGCTTACCTATACTGAACACCAAAATCAATGTTGAGAGTTACAATTTTTTCTGTTGCTTCTACTTTCTCTTCTAGTGCTGGAGGCACATAAAAAGAAAAAACAACATAAAGAATACATTTCTTGGAATTGTTTCCAATAAAACCAAGTATTATTAAATATATTTCATAATATCCAAGGCTGGAGAGGATACACTTTCATCAGTGAAGCTGGGTGATCCAGAAAACCTGGAGTGGATCTGGTCCAGGATTTAAAACATTTGCTAGCTAATAGCAAATGATTTTCAAGAAATCAATTCCATGTTTGCTGTGTCACCCAGGTTTACGGGTGAAAGTGTATCCTCTCTAGCTTTGGAGAGCTTTAATAAATCAGGTCCACTGTTTATGCCTGATGATACACCTTCAAAGGGATTTTGCTATGATACAGCACAAAGAAAGCTGGCTCTACCTAGACCTGAAAGTCTTTGTATTTTTGTGTAATTGTTCTAACTATGTTCCAAAATGGTTGAAGCCTGGGGCACATAAAACATTTGCACAGCCTGGTGCCAGTGTCCCTGTCACAGATGCAGTAAGTATTGTCCACCTGCAAAAATATGCCTAACCAGAATCTTGTACCATTTGAAAACAATCCTAAAGGTGCGTACACACTTCCAATTTTTATCGTTCCAATAGAACGACGAACGATCGATTGGGCAAAAAATCGTTCGTAAAAAAGTAACCAACGACGCCGACGAACGAGGAAAGTCGCTGGAAACGAACGACCGGACCGGCGGATCGGATTGGATGACAATCGTTGAATATCGTTCGTGTGTACGGTCGTTCGTTGATCGTCCATGGGCTGAGCATGCGTAATGAACGAACATTCGTTCACTTTCCTGTCGTGCACATAGTTCCTCTATCGCTCAAACGATCGTATCTATTGTGTGTACAATATCTACGAACGATCGTGTCGTTATCTCTATGTGCAGGATCGGTGCTATACGATCGTTCATAGATATCGTGCAGGATCGTTCGTCGTTCGTTTTCCAACGATAATAATTGGAAGTGTGTACGTAGCATTAGCCCACCTCCTGTATCCCACTGCTAATGGACTCAATGCCAGGATCTGATCCCTATCTTTCAGATAGGTGATATCTTCTAGGGAGATAGGTGGACTGTAATCTGCAAGGGGCGAGGACAAAAGCTAAAAGTTTTTATATAGGCTTCACTCTTTTTAACCAATTAGTGATAGGGAGACAGCAAAAGCCAAATCCATCAGCGTTATGTGTATTCAGGTGTTTCCAGTAAAGTCTCTGCAATTTCACATCATAGATATTAGTTATGCACTTTGTAATCCACAGTTGTAAGAGCAGGTAATAAATAAAAAGGAATAAAACGCGGCAAAATTTGTAATTTTCCTAATATAATTTAGAACATTTATCTACAAGCGATAAAACTAGGGGGGTTGTTGGCAGTCTTGTGTTCTCAATTAGTTAATTTAAGAAACGACAGCAGATTGTGTGAAGAATACATTAGCAACGTGCAAAACAACATTAAATAAAATGCAAGGCTTTGAAAACAATATTAAGACACAACATGTTGCACAGACTGTAAAATATTGTGAGACTTCTCTGATCTTATGATGGGTCTTAAATGTGGTCTAATCCCCTATTTTTCCCAAAGGCTTTACATATTGGCTGAATGCCTGTCTGCAACCAATATTACAGTTTATAAAACTGAATATACTCCCAATCTCAGTCTCTGTAGTTTACAAAACACATAAATAATAACCAGGTAACAGAACATATTCAGACCCACTTGCTTATAATTTAGGATGTACAGACAATTACCCATACAGTGATGCTCCAGTGTTTAGGAATGCAGATCACAACATGTGAATACATGATTACAATGATCATAGGCAAAGTAGTGACATTCTGTCCTGACAAGTCCTAAAATTACTTTTGAAGCTCTCTTGAAACAACATAGAGAAGAGTCGAATAAGATGACATAATGTAATTGTGATTAAAAAAAAACACATAGTATAAGATAAAAACCCCCCACATAAATGATGTGTAGTATGCAAAAGTAAAGATAAATTGTAGATTTCAAAAGATAATCTGAGAGGAAATGAGACATACCACTGGAATGCTGTGATGGAGTTAATAAGAAGTTTAAGTAAACAAAGTGTAGTTGAATGATTCCAACAAAAACAAAATTACTGATAATGTATTAAAGGAAATGGATGACAGTAAGAGATGCAGAGGTTAATAATATGGTGATAATCCTGTGAGCATATACAGTTCCAATAAATGATATTCATGACAATTTAGACACTTCTAATCACATAGGAGAAGTTTTTTCCTTGTAATAATTAAGACTTGGAATATAGTCATGACCCTGTCCTGTGGGACTGGAGATTTATTTAACTAGTGGGAACTGGTCTCCAAAATTAATTTATCATTTTCCTATGTCACTCTAACAGGCTGTTTCTGGGTTGTTTTGCCCAGCAAGTTTGGAGACCTTCCTTTTTATTAAACTACAGGACGGCCCAGGGACAAAACAAGGACATCGCTGGAGGAATTGGGGCTCTGCGGGAGTAAGAGTGAGTGTGATTTTTTATTTTTTAGTTCTGCTTTAAGATGGGGGTTTTAGGAGATGTAGGAAGTAATTTACCTATGTAGTGGACTGCCTTTTTTCTATCTGCTAGCTAAGTTGTAACTTTGCAAATAAAGTTGTTGAAGTGTTTCCTGCCCCTGATAGTGGCCTTAGAAACCCCACCAGGATATAGAGAAATGCAGGAAGTGCAGGAGCAGAGATGAGAACATGTGCTCAGCCAGGGTAGGTGTCTGCATCCCTTCTAGAACACACTGACTGCTGTGCCTGTGTGTAGTGCAGTATTATATCATTCCCCTCTGTATAAATGGGGTATATGTGATATCTGTTATCAGCGAAATCCCTACTGTCAGTGTATTAGCTACATACACAAATATATATTGGCTCTGCCCTTTCAGTTATCTTTGCTGATCTGCACCCTCTGTCTAGTTACAGCTAGCATAGGTTAGGCATCTGATGGCCCATAGGTAGCAGAGGTCCAGTTGCATTGGCAGATTAGTGTGATTGCTAGGGTCTAAGTGGTAGTGCAGATAGATTGTTCCTGAACTCCAGAGACTTTGCCTGCATCCCTGCAATCCAGGATCAGAGCATACACAGCCCAATTGTCAGTTGGAGGATTTCCTTGCTGCTGTTTTCAGGATCATCTCATCAGGACATCTTTGCTACAATCAACTCCAGGGGTCCCTGCAACTCATTCTGACACTGATCATAACTGGAGGAGCCCCTCTGCTAACAGAGACCCTGTCCTATGTGGAGGCACTGCCAACTTTATTAGTATCCTCTTCCACATAGTGAAGGCCCAGGATCCTCTCTGTTATCTACAGGTTAGCGCCATAGCCTGGTTTGTGAGGGTAATTTACATGACCCCCCCATAACAGGGCTACACCTAAAAATTTAGGAAAACAATTACTTAAATGGGCAGGGGTGTGCTAGTGTTGTTACATTTCTATTGAGACGAGTAAAGCTCTAGTCTGCATGCCTGAAAGGGGTATAGTTTTTCACTATTTTGTCTGTACCTATATGTTTGTTTGTTTTTTGTTTTTACAGTAATTTGTAGGTGGGAAGATTACATGACTAGGCACACCTGGAATTGAAGGAACATGGAAACCATAGCACAGACCAGAAGTGACTGCAGCTATGGACAGTTTGGGTAATCTTGTGTTTTACTAGAACATAGTGCTCCTAATTGGATTTGCCAGAATAATGGATGATGGGACCCTATAAATGATAAATGATTCATTGGTGCAGTCACTTTTTATGAAGTAGTGAGGACAGATATCTGAAAACCGGAGGTAAAGGGACTTTTGGTGTGCCTTCCCTATATATTGGGAAGTATGGTATGGTGCTGTACTTCCCCAGATATAACAATGTTTCTTCCTCTTGAATTGTGGTTTATTTCTAGGCTTGGAAGAAATGCAGGCACTAGAAAAGGACAATGGTTTGCTTATAGGATTATTTTTGAAAGTCCATTCAAGTTTCCCAGTTAAATAGCAAAACACTATTAAAATATATAATATATATATTTATATATATATTTATATACATATAAACCCACTATTATGGGTGAACTTGGGTGATCCAGAAAACCTGAAATTAATCTGGTCCAGAATTGAAAACATTTGCCAACTATTAGCAAATAATTTTTAAGAAATTAATTCAACGTTTGTTGGATTACCCAGGTAATACCATGATAGTCTCTATGCTCCAGTCATGGGGAACAATAATAAATAAGATTCTTTGTGTGAATATTTCAGTTTGTTAAACATTTCACAGAATGTGTTCATGGTAAGGCCATGTGTGCACGTGTGATGGTCTGCTAAAATGGTAGACATGGCGACGATATGTGAAAAACAGGCGTCGTGGCCAAGGCATTCCCCCAGAGAAGCAATGATTGTGGATGCCCTGTTATTGATAAAAGGTCTCTGACTAGAAGAGCTTCCCTGGTTGAAGCTTTGGATCTGGTGCTTAAGCACCACCCACAGAAAGGTGATAAAGATGTGATTTTGTGTGCTCCAGGTGGACTCCCCCTTTATCATAATAATGCTGTGACACCAGCGTAGCAGGGTTCCTGAACTTCCACTGAGTTTTAGCTACATCCCTAAATCCTAAATCTTTAGTCTCTACACCTAGAAGGGCCCTACATTGGCAACTGGGACTTCTTCCTAGAAATACCTCATCATAAGCATATGAAATACTTTACAAGTCCATTAGGTTATCAATTACTTATCAAGGGGCTGAAGATCTGGTAGCAAACTGGAGAAGGTGGAAGTGCAGGCAGCTGACTAGAAAACGGATATTGCAGGCCTAGTAAAGAACTCTTTGATGATTAAGCCTGCCATAATGAGCAAATACAATGCAGATACTTTACATTATGGCCAGAACATCCTGGGGGCCTCATAGATCATGGAGTTTACGTTCACTTTAACCTTTAGTTAAGTAGTAAAGATTATTTATAAACATAAATACAAGTAATGCATTTCCTATACCCATTCAGTGCTTTGCTCTCTGAGTTTCTTTTTTCTTTATTCTATTATCCAGTGATCAAAGTATAGTGTAATTACTAAAAGAAAGAATTTGGCAGGGAAACAAAAACACAAGAAAAGCTTTGTTCAGGGTTTTCAAAAATGCTTTTTACTGTACATGCGTCCTCCTATTTCAATAAAAAATTATCTATCATATGAGAAGAAATTCCAGGTCAGACTAAAATGAATAAATTAGATTTTTTTTGTAATGGGAGAATTCTGATGCATCAGCAGTAATCGTGTTAATGGTTTCCTAGGAACCTTTGAGTGTTGCTGGCTTGCTAATTACATACCAGATCCCCCTGTTTTTAATTACAGTTGTTCCATATAAAATGGCTTTGTACTTTCTAAACTAAGCTAAAATAAATTCCACTGCTTAAAAGAAATAAGTTTTGGAGCGCTAAATGGTTTAGAGTGCATTGTGAACCTTTTAGATGTGAAATCTTGTGAATGTGAAAGATTTTAGACTTAGACTTTTGCTGTTTATTGCAAGGGGCTCATTTAGATATTAGTTGCTATAGGTTATATTTTTTATATTGCTTGCTGTTTTACTCAAACAGCAAAAAAAAAAAAAAAAAAAAAAGAAAACAGGTGAATTACTGCATTAATAAAATTGATGCTATAGAATCTTTTATTGCAGTAGTTTAGAGCACAGGGTGGTAAATGGCCCCTAAAGTAAATAATAAAGTAAATATTTATTTTACTCATGTATCTAATAAAGGGTTCTTTTTCCTCTCTAGCAATACTTGAGTATAAATCAAAAAAACAACCATTAGAAAAAGAATCTTGGTTTGTACTTGAGTCAAACAGTAGATGGTGCTATGTCCTCATATAAAATGTGTAACAAATCTTAGCTGTCAGAGCCTTGAGACTAGTTTGTTGCATACTTTACACGAGGTCACAGCAGTATCTACCAACAATAATGCAAAAAAGATAATTTAAGAGCAAGGTAGAGCCTATCATAACCCACTTGTAATGCGCCTGGGCACACAAACCACAACCAACTCCAGATATCCTTGAATCAGGTTTATTCAAAACAGCACAGCACAGCAAGGGTTAATTTCAATCAAGCAAGGTACAGAAGGATAAGGCAAATGCAGGTCAGTAACAATCCGAGGTCAGGGCTGGCAGCAGGCAGAATGGTCAATAACAATCCGAGGTCAGGGCTGGCAGAGTTCAATCAGAGTAAAGGTGCGTACACACTTCCAATTTTTATCGTTCAAAACGAACGACGAACTAACGACGAACGATCGATTGGGCAAAAATCGTTCGTAAAAAAAGTAACCAACGACGCCGACGAACGAGGAAAGTCGTTGGAAACGAACGACCGGACCGGCGGATCGGATTGGACGACGATCGTTGAACATCGTTCGTGTGTACGATCGTTCGTTGATCGTCCATGGTCTGAGCATGCGTAATGAACGAACGTTCGTTCATTTTCCTGTCGTTCACATAGTTCCTCTATCGCTCAAACGATCGTATCTATTGTGTGTACAATATCTACGAACGATCGTGTCGTTATCTCTATGTGCAGGATCGGTGCTATATGATCGTTCGTAGATATCGTGCAGGATCGTTCGTCGTTCGTTTTCCAACGATAATAATTGGAAGTGTGTACGTAGCTTTAGTTTCAGACCAGGTCACTGAGGAGATGACAAGCAGATAACGTTTAACATACACAAAGACACACCCAAGCACACTGTGGTAACAGAGGCTATAGCGGGCAATGGGGTGATGGACAGGCTCTCCTTAAATGGCCAGGATGACCAATCACCTTGCGCCACCTGGCACTGTCTGATAGGAGACTGAGTAAATCCCCTGCAGCTGATTGGCCGCAGGGAATTCAAACTAACTCTGTCCCGCCCTAGGGCGAGGCAGCCGAGTGCCACGCCCTCGGGGGGTACAAGAGGGACGCATGGTGACACGCGCACCTCTTCCCACAGTACCCCTAGGACGTGCACTACTTTGCACTTGCAAAGGAGTGCTGGAAGCAGGAACCACATCCAAAGGGATGCAAGGGCTGCTGCCTGGCTGAACAGTACTTTGGCCAGGGCGGATCCCTCCGCCTGTAGAGACAGACAAGCTGCGAGCAGGGCAGCAGCCTCGGCCATGCTGCCTGCTACTGTGGCGTCCCCCTCTGTGGCTGGGAACCCCAGGGACACCGCGGGCTCGCAGGGCGGGTAAGTTCCTTACACCACTCAAAACTACAAAAAATGTTTACCTGTACAGCGGGGGGCAGGAGATATACAGACTGAGCCCATGTGATTTAATTTTTTCCCCCTTTTAAATAAATGTTTTAAATATATTACACCATGAATCTATTAATTTACATTCATTGTATTGGCATTTCTATTGATTACTGTTTTGAGTATTAGTAATGACTGACACATTTTGTGTCCCAAGTTTATACTCAAGTCGAAGCATTTTCCTGTAACATCAGGTATGAATAGGTACCTTAGTTTATGTTTGTATTGGTTTATTATCAGATTGTATACAGTACATACTCACCAAATCCTTGTATAATGGAGCCCAGTTCTGCCACCAAGACAGGTGAATAAAGGCCTTCCATCAGGTCAAAACCAGCTTCTATCTACATCCCATATGGCAGCACTGGGAAATCAGTACCAGTGCAGTCATTTACAGCAAGAGGAGTGAGTCACATGTCCATTCATACCCAGTGGGTTTATGGAGGACCAGGAGCAGCAAGTAAAGGTAAGCACATGCTTCTGTGGAGAAGGGCATCTTAGTAAACCCTTTATTTTGCACTACAAAAGGTAAGAAATGGTTCACTTTAAAAAGTATGTTAACTCTAAATCTGTTTTTCATGTTTATGTGTAAAACTATGTGTGATGTTTATAGAGGAAAGCTGCTGAAGAACTTATTTGGGTACCAACAGAATGGTAAAAAAATACTGCAGATGAGAGA
This sequence comes from Pyxicephalus adspersus, assembly GCF_032062135.1. Lineage (NCBI taxonomy): Eukaryota > Metazoa > Chordata > Amphibia > Anura > Pyxicephalidae > Pyxicephalus > Pyxicephalus adspersus. The sequence continues at coordinate 39,063,910 of NC_092860.1, forward strand.
ATCGATTCCAAATGTGGGTTAAAGCCTTACTGTGCGTATGAAGAAACTGTCTTCACCCTGCCAATACTCCCAAATGCTGGTAATGATGTTGCATGTGCAACCTAAGTTTGCTTAATGGTTGCATCTACAAAAATGTTCTTGATTATTATTCAGATTATACTATAAACATTGAGACCCTGGATCATTCTAGCTACTCAGATTTGCCAAGAGTCCTAAATAAATTTCAAATGCAACATGGCTGTGAACTGAATTTTTGTCACTTTAACTAATTGGTAGTCATAAATCAATCTAGTAATTATGCTTCTATAGCCATGCATAAAAATTAAAGTATAATAGTATAAGCATTTAAAATTATAGCTCATAAAAATCATAAAAATAAGTGATTAGGGGAGCAGAGGGCTTATTGGCCAAATCAGCAGTTCTGCAATCATTTTAATCAGGCATCTATCCCAGTACTTGTGCTGCTTTGAACTTTCATCCAAATTGAGGTATTTAGCATAACCATAAACATAAACCACATGTCCTTCCTAACCAGTAATTAAAAGGCACACATTTGTTTGGATGGCTTTTAAATAACAAATCTGGTACCAGGTTACAACATATAGTTTAAATCAAAGGAAGCTGTCACGGAAATATTTAGACTGGATGTGGGAGGACACTGAAGAAAAACATAGCATAGAAATGAAAAGAAAGGATAATCTCAATAATTTCTTTACAGACTATACAGAAGACTAATAAAAACTTTGCAATAACTACCTAAAGTGTAGACATGGATTTGCCCACAGGAAGCATTAAACTAACCAGACAGCTTAATTCTATTCTGACTTCTAGACACTGCTATTAGTCTTTGTAGGAACCCCACAAAAAAAGCCAAATGCTTTACAGTAGTCATATTATAACTACAGCTTGGAAGTTTCTGGTAAAATAAACCTGTAATAGAAGAATTATTGGGGTTTGACTTTTTTGATTGATTCCTGGCTGTCATACTATTCCACCACCTTAAAAACTTTCTGAGCTGCCTAGGAACAGTCAGAAATGACATATGTTATGAGCACAACATACAAAATGTTTTGTGCAAAATATTCTTCATATTATTGAATGTTGGGTAAATCCAGCAGCAAGATCCAATGGCCTTTATAGGTAAATCTGTTGGATTGCATGGTTTACAACAGCAATGGACAAACACCATGATGGGCTGGCAGAATCATGAATGTAGATATCTCATCATTGAGATCTTATCTAATCACCCTTCTTCTTGGTCAGTGCATCTTCTTGGCTATGCATCAAAGCAATAGGCTAATAGTGACACATTAGTAGTAGAAGAAGACACCACTTTACTAGCTGAACTCAGAATTTGTATGGAATTCAAAGATTTTGTGGTGGTTTTGAAGATAACCAAAAGTATTGGTGGACACCTTTTGTTGCCTTTACTGGTAATCTGCTGCCATGTTATGTTCCTATTCATCAGTATATTAACTTCTATGTCTTTACTACCCTGTTTCCCCAATTACAAGGCACTTCAGTTTGGCTCAGGAATAGACACGCCCTGCAGCCAGCATCAAAGACACACACGCTGCAGCCAGCATAAAGGACACACACGCAGGATCAGATATCTGGAGCTGTCTTATAAACAGGTGAGTGTCTTATTTTAATTATTTTTTTAAAAATCAGGGGTGGCTTACTTAATGGGGATGTCCTAAAATCGGGGAAACACGGTATATTTACATGTTAGGTTAAATTATAATGGTCTTCATTGTAGGACTCTGGCAGAGAACAATATTTATAAAAAAAATACCTTCATCCAGCTAACTAAACATTGTAGGGTAGATTGTGGTTCAGTTAGAGAAAAAAATAAAAATATATAATAAAAAAAAGTTTATTACATACAAGTAGTACCAAGCTGTACATCCCATGATGGTATATGTATTACAGGCAACAATTCTTTTATTGGTCCTCACTAGTCCTACAGATTACACCCCATCACGTAACATTTGGACTACTGGAGAGAAATTCACTACTTAACACGGTCTTCTGCACATAGGCATTTGGAAAATGTGGTTTTGTTTCCTAAATAGGTGGTAAATACACATCTGTCTTGTAGCTGAGTTTATATGCATCGTGTTTACATGTATTTACATGCCATTAAGCACAGTAGCTGCTTTTACAAGGATGAAAGGCCAGCTAATACAAGTAGGGATGAAAGATAATAAATACAAGATAAGAGAACATTAGCTTCAACAATATGAAAGACACTTCTACAGTGCATGTACTTGAATATCAAACTAGTGCTTAATACATCCAGGAAATTGTAATGTACTATATATAAATACTAAACTATCTTGTTAAAGAAGTTATTATCTTTAATGAGTACTGGTGGGCAGTATTTATGTACAGTATGTAATACAGTATTTTTTCACATAACTTTTACCAACAATTAATATATTTTACATTATTCTTATTAGAAAAAATGTGGTAATCTTTGATGACAGCTGTGTGAATTTTGGGTGAAAACAATTTTTAAAGACCCTTGAAGGTATTACATATAAAACATTTATTTTACTTTTTACCTTTTACTTGCTGTGTCGTATTTTCAAGAGGGTATTTCTAGGGACTCATTCACATCTGTGTTGTGGTGTGATTACATGCGCATTTTACAATGTGTGTTATAATTCAAGTCCTTTAAATAACACTGCCGCCTTTGTCCTTCCTTCTTCCCTTAGTTCATCGTATTTCCAATAGTGCATCATGCATCTATCTCTCCTATAAAAAACAAAACCAAAACAGTAATCATCTGACCAGGCCACTTCGACTGCTCCATGGTCCAGTTCTAAAGCATATGTGGCCATAAAATAGACACGTATTAGCATGAGCAATTTGACTGTTTTTGCACCATACTCAGCAACTGCATGTGTTCTCTTACCTCTCTCATGGCCAGAAATATGTTCTGTGCTACAGAATCTTTTACCATAGGATTGGACCAGCCGTCTAGCTTTCCCACACATACATCAACCAGCCTTCAGGTCCTATGACATGCCTGCAGTTCACCAACTGTACATTATTTGTTCAAGATCCTGTCATCATCATTGTAAAAACTTTGTTGAGAGCCTAATTGTATTCTTAGCACATTTCAGCTTTCAGTTTTATTGATACTTAAAAAAGCAGGTTTTAAAATAAAGAGAAAATAATTTGACCTGATGCCCAAAAGCAATCAAATACTTCTTAAATTGATGTTTAGCAATAGTCTTTCTTAAAGAGAAAGAATGATTAAATAATTTTTAGGGGTAAAGCCTGCCTGTACCTTGAAACTTGCATGCCTGTCTGTCACTGGCAAATCTGATAGTTCTGGGGAAATTTGCCTGCCGTCACCTAGAGAAAATCTACCTACACCTGGGAAATTCTACCTGTTGTCACCTGGGGAAACCCTGCCTGTCTGTCTTGTTGAGATACCTTGGAACACCTACCTATTGGGGCAAATAAAGATGCATAGTAACATACCAATATTATTTTAGGGATGTCAAAAGACAGCAAACAGATCAGTGATACATATGGGCTAATTGTACCGCAATCAAATGTTCAGCTCTCATTTGGGCTTCCAATCGATCAGCACAGTTGTTGGCCAGGATTGTAACAGTACAGCAACTTTATTGAACAAGCTGAATATACTGTGTATTGTTTGAGTTGTAGACATTTAGGAACTTAAATTATCTTGCTAGTAAATGATTGTTTTCTCTGTGTTTAACATGTTTATAATGTTGTTCGAAGAATTTATAGTGTTGGTATATAAATATTATGGAGGGGGTTCATGCTAGCATAATACAATGATACGTAAAGAAGAAGGTGAGGGTAAAAAAATGTAATTTTTCCAATACATAAAATGTGAATGGTCCCTAAGAATATTTTTAAATACAGAAATTCACTCCCTTTTATGTCAACTCAATAGTGACAGGCGGATATGTCAGCAGAATGTTAGCAAGGCATCTGCCAAAAGGTATTAAAAGTTTGCAAAGTTAACATTCACCGGTGAACCTTAATCTATGAGAGGCGTACTTTGTAAGGGATAATATGTAAACTACAGTCTAAAAAGAGCAATGCAAAAAGTAACAGAAATGTAGTACAATATAGCACTGTCTTACTCTTCTGGTACAGACTGTCAGCTAGGAACTTGAAATTTTATAGTGAAAGGGTTGTCATATAAGCCCCCTTTATTGGTCAGTGTAACCCTTCCGACTATGGTTGACAAGTCCCACAGGGCATTTTGTGTTTGTTAAAGTATCCCTAAAATTCTAATAAAATTGCATATTAGTGATTTTGTACAACCCAAAGAAATGATCAGACACAGCAAATTCTTCCTAAACTAATCACAATGATCTGTATATCTCATATGCGTACACAAAGCAAAGTTCAGCAGCTGTATGCCTTCACTTATACATTCTACAGGCTACTGAAAGCTTCCTTCTAGCTCTGCCCAGGACAGATGGTTTTAATCAGTGATTCCTTCCAGAATATAACAACATACTATTGCTTACATTCCCAACATCAGAGAACATATAGAGTTCAGCTTCCTCCATAGTTAATTGAGTGTAAAATGTTATAGTGAATGCCTTGGCTCCAGTAAATGCACTGCTGCTTCCAAAGGACTTTCCAAAATGTCTGTAACTTTTCCATCACATGGTTTTATAGGCACATCAAGCACAAAGGAACACACAAAACAGAAAAAAACAAAAGAAGAAAGTCTCTCTTTATGCTGGCGTGATTTATTCCTTTTAAGAATTTCCCATAATGCTCTCACAACAGCTGAGATACACCACTCTGTACTTGACATGATTCTTTTCCCATGCCATGGTATATTCCTACATCAGACACAAGCTTCTATGTCAAAACTGCTTCACTAGGTTCCATTTGCATGCTATGCCTGACACCTAGTGGTCAATGTTGTATTAGCAAGGAAAAATGATCCTGCATGTATGCAATAGGGTGAAGTTAAAGTGACCTATCACTGACCTGCCACTAAAAGATGATTGAGCTGCCATTGCATGTTTGGATATCACTGGAACAGAAATAAAGGGAAAGTCTTCTAATGGGGCACTTGTTTTGGTGACAACTGTCTGAAAGTGAAACACTTACCTTTGTTTTCACTTTCATTTCCCAATATGTCTAGGTTTTGTTTTCCCAGAACACAGAAAAAGAATTGAGAGGGGGGTTACCCTACCTGTTTTAAATTAACCTAGCTACTATTCAAAACTAAAAATACACATAAATTCAAGTGTGTTTAGATATGAAACTAAAAATACATATCTAAGTACTATGATTTTCTATCCTTTGTACAAAGGTTTAAAATGAAACGTTTACCTTACCAGCTCCCGTGTGGTTGCGGGTATATGAACTATATGAATTATTCATAGAGATGATGAACCGAGTATCAATTTCAATTACTTGTATTTATTATCCATGTTTTTTTCCTTCCTTTTTATTTTATTATTTTTCCTTTCCTTCTCTCAAACAAAAATACAAAAGTGATGTTTGGTATTGCTTCAGCTGCAGCAGTGTTGATCGTTCTATATTCATATGCACTTAACTTCTGGATTGTGAATATATATATATATATATATATATATATATATATATATATATAAATGTATGTATATACAGTCCTGGGTGAACTAATGAGGTTTTGTGCTACCAGAAGTCTGGGCGTAGTTCCTGATGTGACTATCACAATCCAGTGCAAAGGGGGAATAGGTTCCGATGTAATGGGGGGCACCAGATGTAAAGAATTAGTAACTTTGATTTAAAGTGCTGAACTCCAAATGTAAAAAAGGAAGCTCTGATGTAAAGGAGGACTCTGTTGTGAAGTTTAGGTAAGTGTTGTGGGGCTCTGATGTAAATAGGGAAACTCTGATGTCAGTTGTCCTAAGTAAGTGGGAAGTCTTATGTTAGGTGGCAAATGCTAATGGCAGATAGTTTGTGCAGGAATAGGTATTTAGTGGTAGTGAATCTTTAGGATAGCATTTATTTTCAGAAAAATCAGTGGGTATCTGCAGGATACGCACATATCCAGCTGTCACATAAAATATGATCTAGCAGTCAGAACATGTAAAAAAATCAGCTACTGGCCTTTAAAATCTTAGGCAGGTATGTTCATAACAAACTTACTATATCTTTAAAAAGGGCTCCACACATTGCACCTCAAGTGCTTTTACAGTCAAATCTTTCTTGCAAATTGGAAGAGCATTTTGCAATGTGTAAGAATAACACTTACTGCTAATAAATACCTCTCTCAGAGAATGCACTTTCTCTTTAAAAGGCAAACATGTAAAAATATTATTCAGGGACCAACTACTATAGCTAGCTTAGTGATGATACAATCAGGTAAAACCTCTTTGCCCCTTATGCTAGATCATATATGTAATGCATATTACATAAAAGTAAACTTGTAGCCCATAAATACCAATCAGATTATACCTCTCAATTACTCAATTATGTAATTTAGGTTTGACAATTACAATATGGTTCTGCCTGGTCACACCAAACTCTCCTTGCTGCACTGCCTCCTCACCACATGTTCCAGCCATGGATTCTTGCCCAGCTAAAAAAACTTTATTCAAATACATGGCAAAGACACTCCATCGTGTATTCTCCCTATTGCATATTTCAAACACTGCTAGGGCTTAAATATAATAAAATCTAAAGTAACAGACAGCACAAGCTTTTAACCTTTTCTTCATTCTATTCTGAACCATGAAAAGCATTTTGCATGTTGGTAGGCTTTAATTTTACCTAACTGTGATTTGCAGGAAAGCTGCAATTAACATTTTAAATGATTACTGGGGAAGGCTAAAGAAATGCTTCATCACTGTGCTGCTATAAAATCTTCTTCTAAAGGATGAACCTTCAACTGGCAGACTTTGTGACGCACTTCCTATGCTGAATCACTTGCAATTCTAGGGCTGTTTATTATGGTAACGTTTAATTTTATAATGCTTATATGGCAACAAAGTATTGTGTGACACTTCTCCCACCTCCTAGATTGTAAGCTCCTCAGGCAGGATCCTCTCCTCCTCATGTCACTGTCTGTATCGGTCATTCATTTGAAACCCCCATTTAATGTACAGCGCTGCATAATATGTTGACGCTATAAAAATCCTGTTTATTAACCACCCGACCGTTAAGCACGACCTTGGTACGGGCTTCAAAAAGTTACAATTATCGATAAACCCGAACTTCTCTCACTGTATGAAAATACAGTGAGAAAAGTTCGGGTTTATCGATCACTTACCTGGTCCCGCTGCAATCGTCCATCGGTCATGTTTCAGCGTCGTCCTCCAGCGTCGGGTGTCCTCTCTGGGAAGAAGAAGCCGCCTGGCTTCTTTTCCCTCCGTGCGTGATGACGTCGGCGCGTGTGCGGGAAATTGTGCAAACACATTTAGTATTGGATTGAATACAAACTCCTGTATCCAATCCAATACAAAAATATTTAAAAATAAATACAAAGTATGTAATTGGTAAATTCAAACTCTTATTTTGTATTGGATTGGATACAAGGTCCTGTATCCAATCCAATACAAAATAATGGAAAATATATTTATGTGGTTTTGTCTATAGGTATGTGACGGACACTAGGGAGGTGTTTTAGAAAAATATATTACTATACAGTATACCGAATTATCGCATTTTCAGTATTTTTCGTTTATTTATGTATTCTTGTTTAAGCTGATTTTTTGTGTCTTTTATTTAATTTTATTAAAAGTAATTTTTTTTTTTACATGATTGTGTGTTTCAAACATTTTTTATATTCATGATATCTACTAGAACCCTTGTTCGGACATATTTCTGTAAGTTACAGGTCTACAATTTAAAAAAAAAAATTTCATGAAAAACAGTGTAACGCTTTTGGAACAGAAATCTAGACCTCAGTGTAATGCCCAGGTGGTTAATGTTATTATTATTAATTAATAATAATAATAATATCATGCATGTATCCATGCAACCTGTAAAGTTTCTGATTGATAGAAATTTTTATTCAATATTTACATGTTTGGCAAACACAGTTTAATCTTCCTTTTTATATCATGGCATGGTCAACATCCATCCTGATCTGAAAAGTTGAATTCAGCTACAAAAAATCTATTGTTTTTAGTCAAGCAGATCGATATGTTAGCCACCAATGTGTAGACATTTCTTTGAAAGCAATAACATCACTGTCAATGTTTTTGATGATCTTTTCACTTTTTTTTTATTTTACTTTGGAAAGGAAACTTCTGCTTCTGTGTTCTTTCAAGAAGCTGCACATTTTCTGAATATCATAACAAGGAATCGTGACATTTAGAAGCACTGGTTGCCACTCCCTAAGGAAAGCTAATGTGGTCTGGTAGATGCTTTATTTCTTCAAGGGAAGCTCTTATCAAGCATGTTGATTTTACCTGTTTTGTCATTTATGACCACCAATAGACATTCAGAGGAAGCATAAAAAATTATATAGAAGACTGAAGGCCCATTCACACCCCAAGTACTGGGATAGGCTGTGTTGCGGAACAGCAGCAAAGGCCAATGCAAGAATATAGATTTGCTGCCCCTGTGTTTGTGAGCATGTAGTATTTTGGAGCTTTCCTAGGTAATAGGAGGTGAAACATTCTACTAATAAACACGGCATATATAACAAAAGCAAACAAGTACAAGGATTTTTTTTGCCTACCAAGTAAAAGTTTGGATGGGTTTCTCAAAAGAAAGGACTTTAAATGGCTACTTGTCGTATATAACATTACATATTATTGATCCAGGAAGTAATCTGATTACCTTTGCTGATTGGGAAGATTTTTTTCTCTTCATATTAGTTTTGGTCTCATAACAGATAATTCAATATCAATACAATGAGGTTTGGAAGTAATTATTGCAATCTTTTTTTGGCTGACCTTCTTGACAAAATACTGGTTACCCGCTTATTACACTATTCCTTGAGGTTGAATTTTTTTTTAAATCAATGACCCACACAACAAGGGGAGATCTGTGGAAAATTCAAATTTCTTATTTACAAGTAAGTGAATAAAATATTGCAACCTCTTCATCAACATGAAAGCAACTAGCAACATTTATGCTTTAGAACAGTAAACTCAAGGACAAGTCACACATGTAGAAAAGCATAAAATTTACTGCACCTTAGCTTCAATATACTGCAGTTGGCATCAGGGCAGTAGGATGTACACTTAGTGGTACCTTGTGGTTATTGCCCAGTAAGCTGTACAACATTTCACAGAAAGTGTGGAGCAGTGGAGACAAGAAAAAAATAAGGTATACATAACTATTTAATAAATATATAATGTTACAGAACATTTTTACTTTTGTACCCCAAATCTAAGCTCTATAAGCAATGTTTAATTGGCACTAGCACATGCTACTTTCATAATAGAAAAGCCCTGCATGTAGAGATGGACCATTAACATTGGGTGTCTGATGAGGCAATGCATAACAAATTGGGTTTTTCTGTATCCATCACAACCCTTACTAATCTCAATTGAAGGACTAGAGAGCCAAGGCTGCTATCTTTACCAAGTCCTAATGCTCAAATAATTTCTCACTGCCCGCGTGCCTCTCCTCTATTTAGTATCCTCGGCTCAGTTGTTTAGTTGTTATGAGGAACCCAAACATTTTTTTTACAAGCCATACAGGACTAATGGATATTCAGTGAAATCAAGCACTGTGAAACAGAATATAAAAAAAGACAAAACTTATTGTTAATCTCAGGACTGCAGCTGTTTTTGCTATTATGAACCTTCATTCTCAGCACCATTTGTTATTGCGTTACTGCTTTACTATGTGAATGTGAATTAACATTATTAAGGCCTGGTATTTGTATTTTGTAATGTGAAATTGAGTATTAAAATTGTGTTTACCTTGCTGTTAATTATTTTTATTTTTTCTCAATAAAAACCTTTATTAATCAAAAAAAATAAATAAGACAAAACAAAATATTTTTGTTTGTATCAGACTTTACTATATCAGTATTTGCCTGTAAAATATTTCATTCAAGTCAGTATGGCCATAAATTATTTCTTTCAAGAAACAAAATATATATCAACTTTCTTCTTTTTTTTTATTTTGAAGTATATAATGTATATGTATTTATATATTTATACGCTTATAGTACAATTACCATAGAAAAGAACAGCTATATCGGACAACAGTAAATCACGCAGGATAACAGTCATTAAGTTTAGGTTGAACAAATATAATTTCCACCTTTGCTTAAGGTGTGTTTCTAGTACTTCAACCCAGCAGCTGAAATGTCAGTGTACAAACAATGTCAAGTATCATTTGGTCATGGAGGGGTAGATGGGGGGGTGCCTTTAAGATTGCAGAGTGCTGCATGGATCCGGAAATGGAGCCTCGATTCCATAGAGTAATCTTTGTAATTGTTTCTGTGAAAAAAAAAAAAACAATGATTGGAATTCTTTTATAAACAACTCATCTCAGTCAATGCAAAGAAATAACAATGATTAGGTACACTTACACTAATTAAAACCAAGATGCACTAAAAAATAAAAACATTTATTTAATTTATTTTTAAAGGTTATATAGCACATTGCTATAACCCACTTTTAACAGAAAAGTAAAATGTTCTGTTCATAACAGGACTGCATAACTTCTAAGAGACACTTTTTTATCCACATATTGAGTGAGGGGGCATATTAAACCATTTATTACAATCTTGTTGATCCACCTAACATGCAGTAGACATATGTAAGGTTACCAACATATTAAAAAGGAAGGAAGCACCAGAAAGTGTCAAAATAAAATGTTGAACATATTGAGCATCATCTACTGTTCTGCAGCCAGTACAGTGGCTGTCTTTTAAGTGCGCGTCATTTAATTAGTGCTAATGAAAATAATGGTAGCCCCCAGCACAGGCAGCAATAATAAACCCCAGGTATAGGTAATCATAATAACATAAAGGCCCACCAGCACTGGTGGTCAGTGGCAGGCTGTAAAATAATAACCCACCATTGAAAGTCAGTAACAGGCTGTAAACTCCCTTCTCCCCACGATTTATGGTCAGTAGTGATCTGTAAACCAACTACCAGCAGTTATGATCTACCTGAACACATGCTTCTACACAGAGCTCTTGTTCTCAGTTGGGCTGGACGATGCCAGGTGAAGATCACTTTGCCTGACAGTTCTGTCTTCTTTTAGTGCAGGCTGCTGCAAGTGAAACTATTCCAGCGACAAGATTGTCACTACCACCTTGCATGCCATATGAGGAGCAGAGGGCCAGCAAAAGGCATATTGGGCAAAGCTTTCCCTAATGTGTAACAGGCCAACGATTTGAACCTCACAGGCCACATATCTCTTGGTATACAACCATCTGCTCTGCTACTAATTCATCTAAGACTTTTTATACTGCTAAACTAGGCAATGTTTGTATAATATAACCATGCATAAATAAAAGAACATTTATTTTACTAAACTTCACTAAACTACCAAAATTTAACACATACTATTTATATGAAAAGCAATGCATAGAACAATTGGGTATAACAAATAATGGTACTTACTTTGCAGTTTCAATGGCCCTTATGGCTTTTTCCTTATCTCCTTGTTGCTTGTATAATAGTCCCAATTCGTAGTAAGAAAATGGGACTAAATAGTGGTCATACTTCAGTCTCTTTTCACTGAAAGAGAAAACAAAACAGAAATCAGGATGCAGACAAAAACCTTATACCCATACGTAACTGCAATGTTCTATAGTGCTTTAGTAAAAAAAACAAAAACAGTACATTGACTATTTACTCTCAGTAAACTGCAGATCAGCTTTCATCACTGTAGTGTATTGAGAAAAAATTAATTATTTACCATGTTCTACAGCCTACTAAAGTCTGAGTCATTTCTTTATAAAACACGAATAGAAAAAGATGCAATGTGCAATACCTCATTGTTAGTAAAACCCTACTAGATTATAGGAAGATAAAATAATTTCACAATGTCTTTTACCATGATATCAATAAACACACCCAGGAGTCTACAGCAGGCATGGGCAAACTACGGTCCGTGGGCTGTATACAGCTTAATAGGGATGTTTCTCCAGCCCTTTGGATGGTCTGCGGCTCTGGCGGAACACGTCTCCCGGATCCGAGTCTGTGATGGGGGAGTGGGAGGGTTCTGTGCAGTGACACAGTCCGCCCACTCGCCTATCACAAGCTCAGAGCCTGCGATGGGGTGGGCGGGCTGTGTCCCTGCGCATAACCTGCCCACTGTCACATTGCAGGCTCAGGTCTGCGATGGGAGAGTGGGCGGGGTTATGCCATCATGACAACCCTTTCACTGGCGTCATGATGGCATAACCCAGCCCACTCTCCCATCGGCACAGCCCCTCTGTCAAATTTTATTTCAGATTGTGGCCCCTGACTAAAAAAAGTTTGCCCACCCCTGGTCTACAGTCTATTAGGAGAAACCTATCACTTTTAGTAATTTTCAAATGGACTATGTGTTACTAACTGGCACATTGTCTCTCAAAAATATAGGAGAAATCACCAAGAGCAGCCACCGTAAAAACACATCACTTTTTTGCTCATACCTCTGTATGACTTGATTGAAACAAAGCTCCGCTTGTAATAATCTGCCCAGATGTTTCAAGCAAAGACCTTTTAACAACTGAACAAGACACTGGTCATCTCCATAGTATTCGCTTGGATCTACAAAAAAATAAAGACAACATATAAAATATGTAATAAAATTATAATATATATATATATATATATATATATATAAATATTTATATATTTACACACATACACACAGACACACAGGTAGTCCCTGGGTTACATAGGAGATAGGGACTGTAGGTTTGTTCTTAAGTTGAATTCATATGTAAGCTTAAACAGGTACATTATTTTAATAACTTCAATTAGGACAGATGTTTTTCTCAACATTATATTAGGCAGCGTGGTGTCAGTTAGGCTAGACATTCATTAATTTCTGGAGCAAGTTGTGCTTTGATATGCAAAAAGATATAAAAAAAGAGTTTATCTTGGTCATTTAAGATTTACAAGTTACAGATCAGCTCACCTCTGTGTAGATCAGGAAAAAGTCAGATTATCTCAAACTGCAAACATTTCTGGGTTAAGGTGCGTACACACTTCCAATTTTTATCGTTCCAATCGAACGACGAATGATCGATTGGGCAAAAAATCGTTCGTAAAAAAGTAACCAACGACGCCGACGAACGAGGAAAGTCGCTGGAAACGAACGACCGGACCAACGGATCGGATTGGACGACGATCGTTGACCATCGTTCGTGTGTACGGTCATTCGTTGATCGTCCATGTTCAGAGCATGCGTGATGAACGAACGTCTGTTCACTTTCCTGTCGTGCACATAGTTCCTCTATCGCTTAAACGATCGTATCTATTGTGTGTACAATATCTACGAACGATCGTGTTGTTACCTCTATGTGCAGTATCGGTGCTATACGATCGTTCATATATATCGTGCATGAACGTTCGTCGTTCGTTTTCCGACGATAATAATTGGAAGTGTGTACGTAGCTTTAGTCAGAATGTTGGCAGTTAGCGGGGTAGCCAAACAACCAGCATTTTTTGCTTAAGTAACAAAAAGATTTCTTTTTAAAGAAGGTTTCATTTAAAGCACAGAGCTGTCCTAGTGTTTCTTTATACTGACTTTTGTTACTAAAAACAGCAGAAGTCTAACACAAATATATGAAAGTAAGAAAGAAAAAGCAACCCTGTACATATTGCAAAACACTACACTGCATTTATCCTTCAAATGAAGTAAATACATGAAGACAAAGTTATGGAAAAAGTTAATGGAAAATATCCTCACTTTGAATAAGTAAACTACGATCACTGCTGTAGTTTATCAAAACATAAATTTACACATTCAAACCTACTTTTCTCATTTTGCAAAGCAGTTTCTGCTTTTTCAATTGTAACCAGGAGGTTCTCTGTGAGATCAGATCTTTTCCCTACGATTGTAAAGCCATTCCACACATACATCATTTCCTGTAACATAAGAAAATACACACAAATAAAAAAACAAAGAAAAAAAATAGAAATACAATAAAATACTACAACATGACTGCCAAAATACTCCTATACACAGGTATACACTAAGCAGCAACCTAAACTGAATGAAACCTAAACAATGAACTTTTCTTAATCGCTTTTAGTCGGCTAAATATAACATGGAATATTTTTTTTCTGCTATATTTGTTTAATAGGTTCAAAAATTAAAAAAAAAAATCTTATGTGCTTTCTTCATATATTCAAGAAGGAGTTATAGATATGAGGAGGGGATAGAGATGAGAAGAGGTCTGTGTTCTTTGTAATATATCAGAAATCAAATAGGAAGAGCTGACTTTGGAAAATTGGAGCCAAAGGTACTCTACTGTCAAGTCAAAGAGTAATAAAGCAGTAAACTATATTTCTGACCTATGAACAGTTATTATTCTGTAATTCTGTAATTGCTATATGTTTAAGGGAATACAATATCAGAAAACATGAATGGATTGTATTTTTTGCCTTGACACTTTATAGAATTACCATGGGAACATGAGGACTATAGCTCCATCTGCTGGCTAAATAGAAGACTCCAAACCTAAGCAAATGTATAAGCAATATTAAATTTACTTTTCCATAATTGGGTATGGGAATATGTACAAACCCATAATCCTTCCCCTAAATATTAAAATGGCAGTGGATATAAACCAGTTATAAGTAAAGGTTTTTAGATTGGTACATGACAGCAGCCAGTGTAAAGTACACCATAATAAAAAGTTGATACCCTCAGTAACTGAACATTACGTACCTTCCATTATTTCGCCTAGTATCACAGAAGCTACAAATATTTCAGTTTACCATACTTGGATATAGTGATTGCACTAATTTTCCTTTTTTCTTTATTTCTTTCAAGTCATCCTGCCAATTTAACACACATTTAGGCTGGGGTGACAACACCCACTGACTATTTTCTATCTATACAGCTATCATCCTGGGTGAGTTGGAATGAGTCAACATCCTACTTACTAGGATAAATAGAACAAAAGGTGTGTTTGGACTACCAGACAGAGCTGTCCAAAAAACATTAAAGGGCACAAACAGTATCCAAATAGGATGAGGTGGATTTTGCAACTCCTTGATGGAATACAGGTTGGAAGCCTGTTATTTCAATGCACTACTACACAGTTTTCACGTTAAGGTTTATTTCAGGTCATTTAAGTAATGCCAGAATATTACAGGCACATGTTTTTCAAAGGTTAGCATGACATACATGGTATCTGAGGTTTACAATCTATTAACTACTTTAGTGCAATACAACAATTAAAGTTATTTAAGATAACCTAGCTGCTGTCACTCTTCAGTACTGGGTTATTCTCAGAGCATCAAAAGATTTGGATTATAGGCATATCCTCACATAAACACTTTGAATTTAACATTTTCCAGGAAGCTACATGAAATAAAATAAAGATAAAACAAACAGCGACAACGAAACAAACTGCTTCTTTCAAGAAAAAAATGTTGTTTAGAGTATTTATACCATACGTACAGTAAACAGAGAATACACAAAATGAATCAATCTTTAGATAAACTGATCATGTTATTATGCGAACAAATTAACACATATCACTTATTGTAAAGAAAAGATTTGAAGAATAAAGAAACTCAAAGGGTTTGGTAAATTTTAAAGTTTTAGTAATTGGTAACACAAGATAACATTCAGTCCAGAAATATTTTATTTACTTTTGTCTGTAAATAACCTCTAATTATGTCACTTTCATTTAACTAATCCAACAATCGTGTTCACAGCAACAGTTTTCTGCTTTTGTTTGGGGTTTTTATCATTTCTAGAATACTGGGACATGCAGCCAAATTCATAGTTGGAGCTTTATAAACAAATCCCTTTAAATACCAAATCGAGTAGTTATCTGGATGAAGGACCAGTGCATGTAAAGCCAGCAAATGTAGACAGCAGCATTGTATACAGTGAGAGAAAATGTACCACAGTGTGAATATCCAATGCCATGGCACAGCTCTAGCAATCTAATCTCCTTGATTCATATGCATCAACTGTTCATGTTGCTAGAATCCACGGTAAAGCTGCATACACACCTGCAATTTTTCTCGTTGGAAAGGATCTTTCACGATCCTTTCCAACGAGAAAAGACTGCACGATGCATGAACGATGCGACACCGACTGTACACACGGCAGATTTTCGCCCGATAATTGGCCGATGCCGATTATCGGGCGATAAAAATCTGACGTGTGTACGTAGCTTTAGGGTGGGAATACACCAGCAGATGTCTCATAGATAGTATTTACTGCTGTAACATCCATGTGCACTAAAAGTCTGATTTCCTTTTTTGTTTTTCAAGGAAATGGAAAAGAACAGAAGCAAAGTTCCAGAGATGTACCAACATGCATGTAAATGTAGTTAAAAGCTTATGACATATGCAAGGATTTGTTACTTTATTACCTTTATATTGTTCAGAGTTCAGAGATACATAAAGCTATATTGCTTGCATTAAATGAGCAATGTATTGCCACCTTTACATTTACAAACAAACATTGGGTGAAAAAACAAATAACTAGAGCTCATCTAAACATTAACTGTCAACAAAAAAATACTATGGGCTGTGTTAATCAGATGTGGTTTTCTGGGCAAACCCGATTTAGGAAGCTAGAATTTTACAATGCATTGGATTACAGACATGCTGGAGACATTTCTTGTTATCATTGGTCACTGGAACAGAAAATGAGGGGAAATTCAAAATTTTACAGGAGTCATTGAAATCATTGGACAGGTATAAATCCCCTACAAGAGGAGATCTGTTCCAGGGACAATTTTCAAGGTGACCTTTCTTGTAAAAGAGAATACTGCATTTCAAAGAATATAATCTACTTTTCCTAAACCTCTACTAGAAAAATCACAGCTGGACTATTTGGTATGGGCAGTTTTTATAGAAATGATTATGGTTACTTGAGTTGTAACTCAGCAGATACATGAAGTGGTAAAAATTATGACAATCATATTTAACTAGTATATGTGACCAACAGATTATGTTCAGGAAGCTACAGTTGATTCATACTCATTAAATGAATGTTTTATTTGAACTAGAATTTCTTCTAATTCTAATCGAATGGAGTTAAAAAAAAATGTATATATATATATATATATATATATATATATATATATATATATGAAGATTTCAAAGTGTTTGCAAAAGCAAAACAAACATTTTACATTATTTTGTTACTTCTTGCTGAGAACATTCAGTAGGATAAACCTTTAATGAAACCACCATCTGCTGTGTTTTGGTACACATCCACAACAAACATTGCGAGGGGAGTTGAAAGCACTCAGATCATCAACCTTTTTAGATTATACAAAGCAGAATAACTGTTCAGTTTGTGTCCTTTGTCAGTTGAAGGGCATGCATTTCAGACCTTTCCTGGGATGAATAACCACAGTATGCCTCCGGTCATCCCAGACATCTAATACAATCTGAGGCTTGACTGCTAGCAGAGGCACAAAGCTCTTTGAATATCTCCAAAATTACCCAGTATCTGACATATTTTAGAAAATCTTAATGATTCTAGTTTCTGTAACAGGAACTCCGGATAATTAAAAAACAAAAGTTTATAAAAATGATAATCACTAATAATGATAATAAAATATTTTTCTGTGCGTTCATTTTTTATTGTCAGCCCATATTATTTGGCTCCTTTTAATTTAGGAGGTGGGCTTATCGCCTTTACAACTTCAACATATGTCCCTGAGCCTGAACTATAAAACAAAACATTTCTACATGCTCCACTGTGTTTTAAAATGTACATAAGGCAGGCATTTATCTGGTGTGCAACAGGAGGTGACAAAATATATATATGTAACATATTTACACATATATATATATATATATATATATATATATATATATATATATATTTTTTTTTTTTTTTTTTTTTTTTTACAAAGACCCACATTTGATTTCTACAAAGAGACCACGATCCAAAATGTACTGTATTAATAACTATGGGTATCAAATAAAACATACCTTGGACCACTTGCTTTCCTTGCTGAGTAGGTCAGCATAGCGGAATGCCTGCAGCCAGTCTTGTTGGAAAGAATAGCACCACATCAGTTCCCAGTAACACAAGTGGTGAATCTGCTTCCACTCATGCTGAGACTTAATGCATTGCTGAAATGTCACCTGGGCCTTTATAAATGAGAAAAAAATGTTGAGTATTGTGTTTAACAATTATGTTAATCAAATAACTTTACTACTAAAAGGTCTATAACTTTAGCATTGTCTTTAAAAACACCTGTCATGCAACATGATAAAAAATTACTACTATACTTTAGCTCCTGAAATGAAGAAATACTATATAGAAGCAAATCCACTTACAGTTCTGTCCTACACATTGAACAAGAGCCACTGTAACAATGTATATCAATCTGTGTTTATATTCATCAAAGGGTTTGTGCAGTCAATAAGGATGATCAAAATCAGGAACTGGGCTAATCACTGTGCAACACTGCTTAATATATACATCTTTCTATTTAATGGCAACTCCATGCATAGGCTACATAATAAAATGTGATTAGACAGGGGGAGAAGGGGCTGATTTTAAAGCAATTAGTCATTATTGTATTGTCCACTATTGTGAACTAATGAAATGGCACTTAACAATTAGAGAAAATAACACTGAGATGACCTCTGTGGCTCTGTGAGCTTTGGCTCCTTCACTGTCCAATGACAGCCTAAATGTAATTGGCCGCAGTGAGGATAAATGAATGGTCAGCAACCATGTCACGTGAATAGGGCCTAAAGCACTTCATTTTACCTCTAGAAAATTACCATATTCAAGCTAATAGTGTTTACATTAACTTTAATATAAAAATTACCTTCCTTTAAAAAAATTGGTGGGAGATTAATAAGCCTCTTTGTGAAAATGTAAAGCCAATCTATCTTTGGGTTTAGACTTTTCTAAGTCAGTACCCAGGAACAAGCATACAAGTCTTTCCTAAAGGCAGACATGATTTCCATACTCTATGCAAATATTACAAACTCCAGAGAGTAAGAATCACAGCCAGGCAACTAATATTTTTTTAAGATAATCACTAACATGTCAAATATTTTTCTCATTAAAAGTTTCTTTAAAATGGTATTCTAAACAGAGTTTGACAATGGTAGCTAAATAAGTAAAAAATATATTACCTCTTCAAAATTTCCTTTAAGTACACCAATTCGGGCAGCATAGAACAGAACTATAGAACCCTAAGAGTAAGGAAATATTAACATGCTGAAGTATACTGTAATTATTTGAGTATCAAATAGTTTTAAACGCATAATAAATCACATACATTTGGGAACTTCTTGAGGTAGGGTTCAATAAGTGACTCTGCTTCTTCAAGATTTCCTTCACCAGTGCCTAAAAAACAAAATTTCATATTCAAAAATTGCTTACGAGCACAGTACAGACCCAGTGATTTGTTTCATCCAATATTCCTAACACATTTTGTCTCAATTCCCTCAAATACTGCAATTTTAAACAATTCGATCTCACAGGACTGAAGATGGCGTTATACAATACATTACAGTCAGGCAAGCCAGCAGAATTTAAACTTCACATAAAAACAGGCAGACACAGTTTAGGCCTAATCATAGGAAACAAAGTGTATGTAAAGCCAAAACTTTTACTTTTCAATAAAGTAGGGAAGGTTTAATATCCCCTTAGATTACTTTTGCTGTCTGCACCCCATTGATTCTCTTCACTACTTTCTATGTCACAGACATAGATGCCCCTTCACAGGCACAAGATGCCCCTTCTGGAACACGTTTAGTTTTTGGATGCAGGGAAGCAGGATGAAGCTCAAGATGGCACTCCACTGTATAGTTGTATGTGTACTACTGAGCACAGGTATGCTGATGTAGGAGGGAGTCAAAGCTGAGATTGGTATGTGATAGAAGCAGGAGGCATAAGAACCCTTGTAGTGAGAATAGGTGGTGGCTTGTCTCACCCCAGAATGGTAGCCAAATTCCTTCACAACACTGATAACCACCACTAGACACATCCCTGTCACTACCAATGTGTCAGAACCATACCCTCAACCACCCTCCTCAAGCTCTCATGACTGCTTTTTTTTCCAACCACTGTTTCAGCTATGGCTTTTCCCTCTCCCACCACTGTGCCAGACATGCCGATTTCCTATGTTTACCACCATGTAATCTCTCCTTTTTTTTGCAATAACCATGTCAACCACTACTTGGCTCTGACTCCCACTGTACAACAGACAGCACTCCTGCATCTGTCACAATTGCATTGTTAGCCATACCTAGGCACATGGCAAACTGCAATGCCTCCCGAAGCAGCAAACAGCACCACAGGTCAATGCATTTGCAGTGCATTTCTTCCTCCAGGGGAGGAAAAGCGACTACGCATCCAAAAAAAAAAAAAACATGTTGCTTCTAGAAACCATGCTGCAACCCAACTGCAAACGCAACTGCATGTACAGTTGAATGACAGCAAACCTGAGATTTGAAAGAGAGAGTCTGAAAAGGAGCTTAGCAAATTATTTACTTAACAATTACTTAGCAATTATTTACTAAAATAAAACAAGACTTCTTTGCGAATACAGAAAATATAATACTATTTTTACTGTTATAGCACTTAACACTTTATTATTATTTTACAATATAACAAATATATTGTGATAAAACTATAATTATAAAGCATACCTAAATTAAGTAATTACTTGTATTCTGTGCAAGCTTACCAAGTATTAATGACACATAAGTATGATAAAACAGGAGAGTGAGGACACAAAGGATTGCCCTGAGACTGGTTCCAGATGCTCCTTCCTGTAGCTGTAGAAGGCCCAGCCCCTGTCACACACAGAAAGGTTTTTTTAATAAGGTTTGTATATACAAGTTAATGAGTGTGTTCTATAACATTTTTGACAACATTTATCTTTTTTTGGGTGACCCCTGTTTTCCACTTATTCTCTGGAACCATACTAACCAGCAGCAAATACATTTGAAAATGTCATATTTCTGGACATTTATTCCTAAGAATACCTGCAGACATAAAATGAGCAGAGTAAGAGAAAACTATTTTAGTTGGATCACGTATTTCATCTTTGAATGTTAATGGATTTACTAAATACCACTAACTGGATGATTAGGGAAATAGTATTTATTTTCAGCTAAATACTATCCCCATTATATACTGATATATATATATATATATATATATATATACACACACACACGCCTTACATTCATTATGAGATGTTCCAGTTATGCATTATTTATTACAGCATGTATTGACAGAGATTCTGTCCGCTGCTTGGAAAAAATGCTATCCATCTGGCTATCATGCTCAGTCTGAGTTGCTGACAAGTGTGCACTGCAGACCTTTCTGGTATGCATTCTTTTTCCTGATAAGTGAATCTGCAAGTAATAATGCCAAAGGGTCACCATAAGAGCCACTCACCTAACATTTTCAGAAATAGCTAAGCAATGGTAGCCCCCTCAGATTTCTCTAATGACAGGTTTACTTTAGGTCAGTATTCATTTTAAAGATCTTCCACCCAACAGACAATATTTTGTGTTGTGAACACATTGGGTCTGATGAATTCAAGCTCTCTGAGACTGGAGAAGATGGGTTCTAATGGGTGAACCTGGTTGATTCAACAAACCTGGAACACATTTCTCTATATTAGTTGGTATATGTTTTCATTGTTTCCATTTTCATCAAATCAGATCCATTTCATGTTTGCTGGATCACCAGGTTCCCCCATGGTAGTCTATCTTCTCCAGTCTTGGAGAGCTTTGAAAAAAATAAAAGACCCATTGTTGCAATTATAGCCAGCTTTAGGGCTTAGCACAGAACAATCTCTAATCTCTCTAAGGCTAAATAATGAGGACCCTGTATGAAACAAAAAATAAATGCGTGGGAAACGTATTAAACATTTATCAGTTAAAAAGAATTTACGATTACAGTATGGCTCAACTCAGTAATGGTTTCATTGATTGCCTTGGGAGAACCTAGTTTGCTGGTCAAGTGCCCTGGGCTGGGGATGCTTTCATGCGTAATTGTGCATGGGTATGGCCCTGAAGGTGGCAAGTGCTCCAAATCTGGATCTAGAAGCTCTTCCGACATTCCAGTGAAGGATGTAAGCAGTTCATACACTATTTTTTGGTTGCTTTAATTTGTATGCATCTTAGATTGTACGATCTTATGGACAAGGTTCTCTCCTCCTGTCACTGTCTGTATTCATCTGTCATTTGTAACTCCTATATAATGTACAGTGCTGCATAATATGTGGAGCTATATAAATACTGTTTAATAATGATAATTTTAATATTAAGTAAGTTTAATTTAGTTTTAATGCTATATTGATTGAAATAAAAAAATCAAATCAATACAATTTTTTTACAATTTTTGTTAAAGATGACCAACTATATAAAAATGTTTCTTCTCTGACCAGAGACAACTTTAGCACCCCATTTGTTATATATTATGCTACAATTTGTAAAGTGTTTCAAATTGCCAACACTACAAGAAGGAATGCTGCTCTAAGCACGGTACCTAAGGCTCAATGTCTTGAAATTTACCACATCTAATCAAGAGATAAGAGACATGCCAATTACTCTATTCAGAGGCACCTTAGCTAACAAAGATGTCTGTAAACGCTTATCAGCCACTTTATTAGTGATATAGATTAAAAAGGTATTACAGAAAACCTACAGAGGTGAAAAAGCATCCCTACACAATCTAAGATATATAAAAGCAGCCTATAGCACTTTAAATAATGAACTATAGCATCTGAATACAAAAGTATTTTGTTTGGTTGATAGTTTTTGGTTGTCCATAATGTGTCATGTAAAATTACAGCCATTAAGTTGTTCTATATGGAGA
Organism: Pyxicephalus adspersus; assembly: GCF_032062135.1. Taxonomy (NCBI): domain Eukaryota; kingdom Metazoa; phylum Chordata; class Amphibia; order Anura; family Pyxicephalidae; genus Pyxicephalus; species Pyxicephalus adspersus. Next base: position 39,086,839 of record NC_092860.1, read on the forward strand.
TTTAATTTACACCATGGTGACTCAGAGGGTGGCACTCTGGCCTTTGCAGCGCTAGTTCCCAGGTTCCAATCCCAGCCAAGACACGATCTGCATGGTGTTTGCAGGTAGGTTCCCCTTGTATTTGAGTGGGTTTTCTTTGGGTACTATGGTTTCCTCCCACATTAAAAAAAAATATCCAGTTAGGATTCCCTCTAAAACAAGCAGTAAGTGGATTCCCTCTAAAATTGACCTTAGACTGAATTAAAAGACATATGACTGTGGTAGGGACATTAGATTGTGAGCCCCTTTGAGGGACAGCTAGTGACATGGCTAAGGACTTTGTAAAGAGCTGTGTAATATGTCAGCGCTATATAAATACTGTGTAATAAAAATCATCATAATATCTTATGTAAAATAAGTAAGGGCTTTCTTAAAATATTGTAAATGACAAATGTTAAAAATTACCCTGTTTCCAGAAAATCCAATGAACTCTAGCAGCCTGAGTATTCTTGAAGGTAAAAGAGAAAGCATCTGTAGAAACAAAATGTAATAGTAGCAAACACACATACTATGGAGAGATGCAACATGCAAGGCAAAGAAGCTAATTTCCAGACATTAAGAATAAAATAACAACTGCAAGTGAATGTTCCACACACATACTATACCATAAATCCACATCACATGTTTTTATGCATGACTGACAAGTAAAGTCGACCTGTCAGTAACTTATAGGTTTGCATGAATAAATTGTGACAGTACTTTATATAGCAATAGTATAATTTTCCAAGAAAGACACTTTCTTTTATTAAAATAGTATGATTGTATATTGCTGCTAAAATACAAGGGAGTCTGGCCCATATGTCTACTCTGGCAGCTTAAATTTATGGCTCACAACCTGTGGCAAGTACTAAAACAAGAAAAAAAAAAAGAAAAATTGGGACCATGTTTCTTAACTGCTTGTTCTTTAAGTCATGGAGCGGCCCCCCTACCCCAAGAAAAGCCTGCCTAGTCGGATTTTTACCTTTTAACCTATTTTTAATCTGTACTCATTGCAGTTACCAAAAGAAATCCTGAAATGTTGTTCTCCACATAGGAAAGCAAAAGTCATGTAGGAAGGATGAAGGGGAGCCATCAACAACACTTTCTGAAGAAAGGCTAAGCCGTTCAGAACCAGACTCACTTAAATTTGCCTAAACAGAAGAAGTAAAGGCAAATATTTAACAGGTGGCCTGCTTTTTGGGAGGGGCAGCATGGCTTTAGGGGTAACATGTATATTATCCCTTAAGTAATACCATTAAAGCCTCAGTTGTTGGCTTTGCTGGTGTGGACATGGATTGCCTTTAAAGATGAAAAAAGCAGATAAGTTAGCACAATATGCATACATGGGGTTTTTTGACAACCAATTTCCCCCCTCATGTCTTCTAATAAATAACTTTATAGCCATATCAGTCATCCAGTTGTGCTCATATGAACAAATAGAAGAGTCCTTGCTTTCTAATGTTTTGAAACTTAGACAATAAGTCACTGTATGAAAAAAATCTTACCAAATTAAAGGCTCCAATGCCTAGTTTAACCCCTCCTTCAAACTGATGGTGAGTGTCACTGGAGTTCTTATCTTGGGTCATCCCTGATAGAACCTGGTGGCATTCTCTTAAGAATGAAAAAAAAAAAAAAGTATAATCATTTTTTCTTTGCTGTCAATCCCAAAAACACAAATCACAAATATACATAGTCAGAAATGCATGTGAGGATTATAAACTCGAAATTGTAAAACAGAATTAGAAGAGTAGAAATTACTTTAGAAAACAAACATACTTGTAGATTTGGTAACTTGTCCTGATTTTGAGCCCACCTTTGATAAAATTGATCATGTTTTCATCCTAGGTTAAAAAAGGAAGAATATAACAGATATCAGTACAGGGGTTTTATCATTTAATAAATGCATTGCTTTTCAAACCAAAACGACTAAATTACAGGGCAATAAAAGGGCATACGTAAAGTAAAACCTGCACGTATGTAACATGCTTCTTATACCAACCAACCAGATACTGTAAATTTTGGAAAGCTGGTAAAAAATTACCTTATAACTGGTTGTCAAAAACAACATAGTCATAGTTTTCATTTGTGACAACAATCACAGATATTTGCTAAAAACACACACACACACTTGTTCCCACAATAATATTTATTCCTTGTAATAGAGTGATCTGGCCTGGTGAAATATGATAGTGCTTCTCAAGTACCTTTGTAGGAAAAAGGGAAGACAAAAATATTCTCAGAGAAGCTATCCCTAGACATCAGAAGTATGTCAGACCTAAAGGCCCCTATCCTATCTCAAAACTAGGTCTTTGTTCTGAAAGCTCTCTTTACATATGTGCACACTGACTGCTTGTGAAAGCATAGTAATAGTTATGTAGTTTGGAGTAGGACACCATGTCCACACACAAGTGGTCATCAAACAGTGGATCAGGTGGTGATGATGTTTGTAGGTGATGAGGAGGGTTAAAAAAAATAAGAGAATTTTCCCAAAATATCTTTAAAAGTAACTAAATAACAAGGACGTATAAGTAGGTAAAAGGGATGACTCCATTAGGATGCAATGAGAAATATAGGAGATACACTAGTTACAAAATCCCAGTGTGCTTCCATATTGTCAGTAATGCAATGCAAAGTAAAGCTCAGCTGTGGTCCCAGAGTACGACTGGGAACTATTTTGTGCATGTGTTTGCATGTGGTTCCTGGAAAAGACATGTTGCATCTGGCCTCGCAATTGCTTTCCCTTGTTTTAAGGAAGAAAAGCACGGTAAAAGCAAATGCAAGAGCTGGGTGCAAATGTATGGACCTGTAGTGCAGTTTACTGATCCTGGGCTTTACACACAGCAGTTTGCTTGGTGCCCAGGAGTGGCTAACCCTGAGGTTTCAGACTAAACATCTAAAAAAGGCCTTAGCATAATAGGTTAACCTCAGTGACCAGTTCAAGCAATTAGGACTGAAATATTAAGCTACCCAAGGGAATGTGTTCAAATGTTTAGTTAAAATGTTATGCTACTGTTGTAACACAGAGACAAGGCCACATAAGGTCATTGTGTAAAAACACCACAAACCAGACCATTAGTTGTACACATACGTAAGGGTCCCTGTAGCAGATGGTGAGGATTATTCTGGGGGGAAAAAATTAACTTTGCTTACATATACTTAAGAGTTAAAGGTTTGCCATGTTTACCATCTTGTTACACAATAAAATGGTGCCCAGTAGACTATAAGCCAAGAGTGAAGACATGAACATGCACAAAATAATAAACATTAAAATGTAAATAATTATAATGAAAGTGGATTAGAGTTATATATCCTAAATCACAAATATATGGTTATGAAACGGATGGAAAGCCATCTCACTACAGCATAGTAAAGAAATAGAACAGTTGCCATGTCCCCATGGACCACATGTTTTTCATGAATAATTTTTATTAAGCATGGAGACTGCTGTAAGTATACATCTATAATAGAAGAGCAATATTTGAAATTATTTTTTTAATTCTGTATGAAATACAAAGTGAACATCAGGATTTATCAAACATGTTGAGGCACAATTAAACTGTCCTGCAATGCTTTTAATGTACATGGGAGATTACGTTTCTGAATATTTGACAGATGCTCAGCTGCATCCCACTTATCCCTTGCTTAGTTGAGAATACACTATGGCCATTCGGAGGACGTTGTGACATGCCTATTACCTGTACAAATGTCAAGGCAGCCTTCTGCAAGAGGCATTCAGCATAGCAGATCTCAGCATGCATTTCCTCTGAAAAACAAATTGAGGTACAGGGTCAGAAAATGTGAAGGACGCAGGCTCTGACATCTGTTATAACACACAGCTATTCTAATTAGAGTCCAAGAACTGCAGGAAAGCTCAAGATTCATGTAATGAAAAGGAGGCTAGGAATTAAGGACATCAGATTTATGAACTGAACAGAGGCTTTCTTTTTCACATCAAAACTGGTTAAAATATTTCATAATATTTATGTACTCAAAAGAAAGGTTCAAGAAATCTGGTAATGAAAATAAAAGCGGCTGTTGCAGATGCATATTCTATAAATGCCAGTTGCTTGGCTATTATCCTAATCCAATGGTTTTGATACCTTGCGTGAGTCACTGACTTGGAAGTAAGCACATCAGTGTCCTAACTTCCCTTAATATTTGCATGTTGGAGTTCAGTGACAAAAAAATTATTAAAGCAGGAGAATCGACATGCTGGCCAGGTAATAGTGGTAGACTTTTGTGTTTCTTTTACCTCTTAAGACTCTGAATACTATGTGATATATTAGCAGAATCATCCAGGCTTCACTGATGAAAGTGTATCCTCTTCAGCCTTGGAGAGCTTTATTAAATCAGGCCCTTTGCCTAAACCCCAAAAGATTTGAATCTGCAGACAGTAACATAGTTCTTCTATACATGTCAAAGCAGCTGCTGGGGACTGCATAACACTAAACCTTTTTCTTGTACTATGGCAGTAGGTTTAAACAATTTTCATTAGTTTGTGCTTTGTTAGACTGTCTATTCCTTTTTAACACCTTGATTATCTCTAACCCTTCATCCTAATTCATTACTGGTAAGTGGTAACAAGCAGTAACAATGAGGGGTAAATGGCAGGGGAAATGAAAAGGGTTTAGTAATCTGCTATATCCAATATGCCAAAAAATAAACCACGCATATTAAGTAGCATTTTGAAGACATTACAAGAAAAAAAACTACAGGGGATAGATAAAGAAAAACTTCATATTTTCCTGTATGTTAACACACATTTATTCATTTAGAATTGTGCATACCCCCTTCATTCACAAAACCAAAATTAATGTACAAGACAAGAAAGGATTTTTGCATGCCTCTCTGCATTCTTCTTTCCCTACAGGTATTATGGGATATTAAAATGATAGCCAGTATTGCTCTGCTTTACATAACAGTAGCAGCTGTCAAAATGTTGCCATTACTATGTAAAATTACACTTTTCAGATCATCTGCAAGTCCTATTGTGTAAATATTATGAACTATTTTTATTCAAAGGGTTATGAACCCTGTGTTAACCAAAATAAACCTAATCATAACTTTTTTTTTTAACTACTCAGGGCTCTATTTATAAAACAGGGTATCTGACGTTTCCTTAAACATTCCCTGGTGAGACAAGAAATCCTTTTTCCATCTGCAAATAACAGTGGCACATTAGTACAAGATACATCATTTTAGTGTTATTTTAAATTGAACAAATTATAGAATCAAAATGTGAAAAAAAAATTTTGTTGTTCAAAGAAAATAAAATATTTTCCTTATCCCAAATAATGACAACAGGTTCATAGTTGGAATGTGAAATTCAAAGTGGTTTATAAGGAGTATACAGGTATGAGATCTGAAATGATAGTAGATGTGAAAATGATTTTTTTTGACAGATAGGGCTAAAACTTTCAGTTTTTTTTTTGTCTGTCTAGGTCATAGAGAAACTTTCTTTCATTTCCTGACCTGTAGAGATAACTGAAAGTAGGGGTATATCTAACTGAAGTGAAGGAAATACCATAAAAGACTGGGATATGAACATTTATGGGTGGTTTACACACTTTCCATCTTAATGTTTTTCAAATAATCTTGAACTTGATTTTTTTTAACATATGTAAAAATCTTAATAATAAAATCCATCATTACCTTCTGAAAGTTGATCTCCAGTTTGTTTGGATACTAAATTAGATAACGATTCAACCACAGAATTTCTTTTTCTGAATCTACAGAAAAAAAAGAATAAAAATCATGCTATCAAGCTAAAACTAAGGAAACACTGTGAGGATCTGAAAATGCAAGTATACTAAAGCATGACAACATTTAAAACTAACGAGCTAGATACAATCTTCTAGTAAGTGATCCATGTAAATTTGCCCATAGACATTAAAGAACATTCAAAATTGAAAATCTTGACAGCATTTTTTTTTTAAATAGCATTTGACAAAAAGTAAAAAAGGCACCATGTATGCAGGGTTTTTTGTTACCTTACACATGCTCAGTTATGGACAGGAATGACAAAGTGGCCATATAGTCAAAAGTTCTTCTCTTATTTCTTACATACGAACGAATGCAAGAAAACACTTGCAATATAAATTCCTAATAGATCCCATCAACTCCACTAACTTCAACACACCTTCACAAACAATATTATGTAAAAGAAAAGTATACCTTTGACAAGTCTGTAAAGCCTCCTTCATTGTACCAATCCCCATTTGGATATCCTGTGGTTCAAATGTCATTGCTGCCTGCATAACCAAGATTGTACTGTATCCAAGTGCATGATACATGCTTTCCTTAGCCCTGTGGGTAAAGGAATTTGTTCAAATGAATTTTGAACTGTCAGAGAGGATTATGATCTTTCAAGCTTCAGGCCTTTAGGCAATGCAGACAACTCAATGTTTAGGACAACACAACACAGAGTATCCCATAAATGGTATCAGATGCAGACCATGGTATAGTTACTGTGCATTGTGGTTGTACACTATACTATACTATACTCATATATATTTTAATCAATAAACATGCATTTATTTTGGATATTTATCTGCATGGACTCTTTCACATTTTTTCAAACGTTCATTACCTTTACACAACACATCTAACATTTGGAAGGGGCAAAAAAAAAAGGGAGGAAATGTGTCCAAAAGGAAGCGGAAATGTTCCTTTATTCCATGCAAGTGTCCCCATTTGAGTTTTCCCCTTTCCATTCTATCCGCAACTGTAAAATGTGAAGAACAAACTGAAATATCACATTTACATAAATATTTAGACCCTTTATTTAGTACTTAGTTAAAGCACCTTTGGCAGCAATTATAGTTTTAAATCTTTTTGGGTATTATGCAACAAGATTGGCGCACATTAACTGGGGGATTTTCTGCCATTATTCTTTGCAAATCCTCTTAAGCTCAGTCAAGTTGGATGAGGGACTGTCGGTGGGCAGCCATTTTCAGGTCTCCCCAGAGATGTTCAACAGGATTCAAGTCACGGCTCGAGGACATTCACAGAGTTGTTCTTAAGCCACTTCTGTGTTGTGTTCACTGTGTACTTTTGGATCATTTGGAGGCGGTGAAACAGGTTTTCATTGTGATGTGTCTGTACTTTGCTCCATTCAGCTTTATCTCAACCCTGACAAGTCTTCTAAGTTCATTAGACCAGGGAATTTTATTCCTCACAGTCTAAGAGTCCTTCAGTTTTTTTTTTTTTTTTTTTTTTTTTTTAATGCAAACTCCATGCAGGCTTTTTTTTTTTGTTTTGCACTGGGGAGAAGCTTCTTTCTAGTCATAAAGCCCAAATTGATGGAAGGCTGCAGTTATGGTTGTCCTTCTGGAACATAGACCAATGTTCACACAGGATCTCTGGAGCTCAGTCAGTGTCCCTGGTCACTTCTCCCACTAAGGTCCCTCTGTCTTATTTGCTCAGTGGCTGGGTGAACAACTCTTGTAAATGTCATGATTGTGCCAATTTTCTCCCACTTGAGAATTTTGAGGACCACTGTACTCTTGGGACCATTCAGTGCAGCAGATTTTTTTTTTGTACCCATCACCAGATCTGTGCTTTGTAACAATCCTGTCTCTGAGCTCTGCAGGTAGTTCCTTCCTGACCTCACGGCTTGGTTTTTGCTCTGATCTGCATTGTCAACTATGAGGCAACACGGTGGCTCAGAATTTTAGCCAATTTAGTACATTTATTTAAAAAAAAATGAAACATCACATGTACAGCACTCCGGCCTTAGCAGCGCTAGGTCCCAGGTTCGATTCCCAGCCAGGACATTATCTGCATGGAGTTTTCAGGTTCTCCCCTGTGTCTGCGTCAGTTTCCTCCGGGTACTCCGGTTTCCTCCCACATCCCCCCCCCAAAAAAAACATGCAGTTAGGTAATTGGCTTCTCCCTAAAAATTGACCTTGGACTACATTAATGACATATGACTATGGTAGGGACATTAGATTGTGTGACATGACTATGGACATTGTACATGATGATGCTATATAAATACTGTGTAATAATAATAAAATGTGAGGCACTTGAGATACATTTCTAGTGTTGTTGCAAAAGGTCTGAACACATATGTACATGTGATGTTTCATTTTTTTTAAATAAATGTACTAAATTGTCTAAAATTCTGTTTTCACATTGTCGCTATGGGTTATTGCAGAGTATTTCAACCTTTTTTGAGCTTCGGCACATTTTTTACATTGAAAAAATCCTTCGGCACACCACAAATCAAAAGTGTTACAAAATGACACTTTGTAGCTAATTCTCTTGTCTCTAAGAATAAACAAGGTAATTAAGCTACCTACTGCCACCCACTGACATGGCATGGAGGAGTATTACATTACTCTGCCAGTCACTACAGCACAGACACTCGACAATGGTAATTGGATAATTTCCCATATTAACCCTTAAGATCGCTCACGGCACACTAGTGTGCCACGGCACAGTGGTTGAAAATCACTGGGCTACAGAGTGTATATTAATGAGAACAAAAATTGAAAAGAAGTAAAGGGGGTTTGAATTCTTCCTGAAGCCACAGTGTGCTTTAAACAGACGATTTTGCAGCAGTGCCTTTCTTATCTTTACTTACTCTTAAGAGCTATTTTTATAAAGTAGTCAGGTTACAGCTGTCCCATGGATGGTTCCCCCCATTTTCATGCAAGACTGCAGTTGCTTCAGCCTTACCTCTGGCCTAATTAATGCCCTTATTAAGTGGTTACTGAATAAAACATCACAGAACATCAATCAAACATTCCCTGGTAAAAATCTCTTACTGTATTGAAACACATAGACCTGGAAGATTCTTACCAGGGAAGGTTTGATGGAATTTCAGATTCCCTGTTTTATAAATAGAGCCCTTTGTGTTATTTAGAGCCTTTTAAAAAACTCATTGGTCTTCATGATGTAGTTGTATATATGATTTCTAATAAATGCTTTTAATACCAGTTGTCTACTAGGTTTGTTTGCAGGTTGCCAGACTATAAATTGAGAACCATCTATACATATACATATATATATATATATATATATATATATATATATATATATATATATATAAAAAACACGTTTTTTTTTTTAAATATCAAGTACTGCATTTTCAATGCAAAAACTCATTTTAAATTTATTTAATACAGTCATTTACCTAGAAAAGCTCCTGGTATGCAGACATAAGCATGTAGGCTGCTTGGTGCTGCCATTTTGGATTTTATGTCAGCAACACTATTATTTTTAAACCATTAAAGTGACACTCTATAGCAGTGTTTCTGAACTATTTGTGACTCTCAGGTCAGTTTAACTTATACTAACCAATGATTTTTTTGGCTGTAATGGTGGCATTCTTCCCACAGGCCAGCGATGTAAGAGGCATACTTCCTAATGACTGCCACAATAATGTACTGTGAGGTGTGGATATAGGATTCATAGCAGGGGTTCCCAAAGACCTGAAAGTGATTTCAACGATTTTACCCATAAATAAGCCGAGAAACACTACTCTACAATACTAATTCCCTCCCATCCTTGCAGTTACATAAAAGGTTCTATAGAGAGGTGAAGAAAGGGTCAGAGGAGCTGGGACAGCACACAGTAATTGGACACTCCCACAACAGAAGAGGTCTATGATAGGAACTGTGCTAGAAAAAAATCTCTAGCAAGTTTAAAGCCACTATACAAGAAATAAATGTTATTGTATACCAAAAAACACAATTTGTAACTGAAATACTTTTTTTGCTTTTCAATATTTTTAATATTTGTTATAAAAGAAATAAATTTAAAAAACAAAATTCACAGTAAAAAGATGGATGCTGCTAATTTCTCGCTCCTAACCTATATTAGCTCCTGGGCAAGGACTGGCACAAGTGCCCATGAACAAGTATGCAACTTTGGAAAACAAATAAAAGCTTTAATCTCTGCATTCTCATAGTGCTATTTCCTTCATGAGATGTCTTTATTAGCACAAAACAGGACCTAGATAAGAACACAACCTGCAAGGTTACAGTTAATATACCCCATGGGGAATAAAACAATGATCATACCAAGGACGTAACCGTTCCAGTGCTTCTGAAAATTTGTTGTTTAAAAATAAATTCAGCGCTAAAGTACACTCTTCTAGTGCACATCGAAGGTCCATCTTGGAAGCCCTAAAGAGAATAAACAAAAAACACTATTTTACAGGCAATTTAGTCATGTGCAGTTTAACAGATTCAACAAAAATAAATAAGCCAACATGAGTCAGGAACAGAATAGGATCTGATGAAGAATGCACAGATATAAACTACCATCCTTCTGGTGCTATAATTAGAACAGGGGAACCAATATAACTTGCATGTATTTATGTCTGCAGCCTCCAAGCTGACAGAAAAAGCAACCTTTCCCCAATGAATAATTGTAACATGTAATCACAGTAATGTTAAGACCATAAAGCTCAAATACAATTACAGAAACCATTGACTGTGTAAGTAGGTCAGGTAAAATTTGCATTTGGTTAATTTATTGTAATAAATAAAGAGAATGGGGTTTCTGCAGCTATTGGTTACAGTATAAGCTGTGATAGGGACAGTGAAAAGTCTGAATACTTCAGCCGACCTTTTAGACTTGTGATGTGACAGAAGAGGTAGTGTAGCTTTCTGGATTCATTGCTCCTCTTTCCAAAAAAGCAAGCCTATACTACAAAAGTAAGAGCCTGTGTTGGTGACCTTTAAGGGTGTCAATAACTTCAGTTTTATATGAGTATTCAGAACTGAGAGAAGTGCATTTGACCTGCAGCCAACCCCCTTCTGACCTGCCTTGGGTGCATTATACATTCCTAAAGATTATTATTATTATTATTATTATTATTATTAATAAACAGGATTTATATAGCGCCAACATATTACGCAGCGCTGTACATTAAAAGGAAAGCCAAGTTTCAGTGAGAGCCAGAAAATTCAGAGATTTAGAAAGGAGAAGGTTGTGTATGGAGGTTAATTTGTTGCCAACAGATCTGGCATTCCATAGACTGCCAGAGAGAGGGGGTAAGGACTTATGGGTAGGGTGAATGGATATGAGGTTAGGAGGCTGTGTGGGGGACCAGGGTTGGGTGAGATGTCACCAGAGAGTATCAATAAAGTGAAAAGGTACAGGAGCACAGACAGCGAAATAAGGAGAGTGAAGGAGCAGAGAGACAATGAGTTATCAGACAGGGGAGTGCAGGGAGTAGTGCCAGCAAAGATGTGTATAGAAACAAAAACCCAGATAAAAGCAAATAAAGCTGATTGCCTAACTAGATGTAACTATCTAAATGAGCAATAATAGACAAGAATACCTGCCAATGAACCAACTCAGGGCTGCAATGTACTAAAAGGTTTTGCAATATGTACAACTTATTTTCTGCATAAAAACACTGCTGAAAACAGAGCAAAATTGAATGCTAGTTAACTATAGATTGTCAAAAATCAAGGCATCTTTACAATTCAGCATTCGTAATATAATACACAGCAATTTGGTCAATATTTTTATTAACTCGTAGTATGGTCACACTATAACAATAAAAAACAAAAACACTTTCAGGGATCTGAAAAATGCCTCTAACCAAGGTTTGTAATCGATTTAGGGTTGGACTCATATTCCATATTGATGTAATTACAATGACCATCTGAGCTACCAGCAGCAAGAGTTTTCCTAGAGGTGGATTTCTGGGATCCATGATTAGGTGCTTTGTGATGTTGGCGAGTAGCCTCACCAATGCGAATAAGCCTAAATAACTTATTTCCTCCATATTCCTGTCCTAGGCAGCTGAAACGTGTACAAAGAGGCAGTTCACAGGAGATCAGCAGTACCGAGATACAACAAAGGATGAAAAGGTATACATAAAAGGTTAAAAAAAAGCAAAATGCTTGTGATAAACCAAGTTTTAGCAAACTTTTTCCAAAAGTTTTCCAATCTCTATATTCTTTTATTAGCAGAATAGTTAGCTTTAATGTTTTTTTTTTTTTTTAAAAAAAAACAGCGTCATAAGTAACCCGATCTTGTGTCTGCGCAATGTGAAATCAGGTGACATAAGTAGAAGGAGGAAGAAGACCAATCAATCAAAAATCAATTACTTGGCAACCAAAGGCAATACAGGTAAGTAGGCATTAGCTCTCCTGGTCTTTTCTAGACACAGCTATAGAAGCCAAGTAAATTATTTAGGCACTGGAAAAAATGGAGAATCTACAAAGTCTGCAAATATTAGTATAAATCGACATCATGGGTTAACTGCTGATGTAACACAATACACCCTGGGCAGAACTAAGCCACAAAATCTACAAATTGTGGTTACCTTTCTCTTATTTTTTTTTAACCTTGCACCAGCGTTGCAAATTTAGTAAATTCTGTACAAAAAAAAAATGATATACTAGGACTCACAGAGCATATTGTAGCTCTGACAGCCACCTTTCTTATCATAGCAGGCATAGATAGGGACCCTCAAAAAAGTAAAAATTACAAAAATGTTCAAAAAAAAAAAAAGTTTTAGCTCAGTAGCTTGGTTTACACCATTGCAATCTCAGTCTTCTACCTTAGCCCCCGCCCCCCTTCCAAAAAAAAAAAAAAATATACAGAACCATATACCGTGCAAAAGAACAGAGTATACACACTTACTATTCCTTTTAAATCTACAAAATTCAATAAAACAGGCGCAGTGAGTTCAGCTGAAGCACAAATAATAATGACAACATAATAATCAATGTTGGATCATGGCTAAATAGCACACAGTATTAAAATATTACATGTGTTCAGCTTTTCGGATTTTTACATTCCGATTTTTTTTTTAATGCCAATAAATCAGACCACAATGTGGGATCTCCAATTGGATTTCACTATACACAATTATGGCCAAAGATGAAAGAACAGGCCATCTGTCACCTGAGCTAAATATCGATTGCCTTTAGATGACAAAAAGAGTTCAGCTTTCATAAACATGCAGATGTCCCCTGAACATATTTTATTCTTTAGCTCATGCTTGTTCAATCTCTGCCCATCACACATTGTCAGCAAAATCCATTAGCCATCACTGTACAATGCAACTATCTGAATTTCTTTACAACATTCACACCTGCATTTTTAATGTGATATGGTTTTGAAACATTCATCTCAAAGTGGTTTCCCTCTATGCATGTGGCTACAGGTAAATATGTTTTCATGATCGGTAAACACATTTTGTCCAAGTTGCATAATTACCAATAAATATCATTTAAAGGACTAAAACCATTTGTACTTCAACACCCAGTACTATCAAGACGTTCTTCTGTAATTTCCACAAACTGTCACATCAAAAGAAAACACAACATAATCAGAAGATCTTAGTTTCATTCATTCTAAGCCCATCACACAAAAGGAGGAAATAATTACAATATTTTCAGGAAGTATTCTTACAAGTCTTTAAAGGTCACATCAGCTGCACAGAATGGTTGTTGTTAAAATTAGGTTTAATAGTACTATAGAACATTGTAATGCAGAAAGTTAGGAAGTTTTAATCTAATAAAATACAATAAAACTTTTTTCTGTTTTAATCAGTCATCCCAGCATCTGTCTGTGCTCTCATTTACTGAAGCATCTTCTCTCCATGGCAAATCACAGAGTGCCTTGTATTATTTTCCATGAATAAACAAAGAGCCTGAAGATAGACTACTAGCATGGGTGATCCAGCAAACCTGGAATAGATTTCTTTAAAAATTATTTGCTCTTAGTTGGCAAATGTTTTCTAACCTGGACCAGATCCATTTCACGTTTGCTGGATCTCCCAAGCTCACCCATGATAATCTATCTTCTCCAGTCTTGGGTGCTTTAATAATACTCTTATCAGTGAACCTGGGTGATCCAACAAACCTGGAATGATCTAGTCCTGGATTGAAAACATTTGGGGAAAAAAAGCAAATTATTTTAAGAAATCCATTGTATGTTTGTTGGATCATCCAGGTTCACTAATGAAATTGTATCTTCTTCAGCCTTGAAGAGCTTTAATAAATCAGGTCCATTGTTTTTTTGCTAACTGTTGAAGTACAACTTGCTGAACGTTACTGTGATTACAAAACATTTACAATCTTTTATCCTGCCTGCTGATAGACTGCTAAGATCACCAATTACTGAGGGCACCAAAAGAAAACCCTATTTGTCCTGTATACAACAATACTAAAATTATTTGGCTACATGAAGAAATGTGCAGGTTATTAAGGTCAAACAAACACATTACTATAAAAAATTGCTCTGGTAAAGGGGTTTAAAACGTATGTTGGTACTGAAGTGGTTATAAAGCAATATCAGGCAGAACATGAAACCAATCAGTGATGTGTTATAGCTATACTGCAAACACCACAGCTGTGCCAACATCAAAAATCCACTTAATTTACATTACCCTACATTTTGTCTGTAATACACAGGAGGGAGATTAAAGAGACACCCTTACATTCAGGGTTGGGGTGTATGATTCTTAACCAACACTAAGCAACTCTGATGTTGGCAGACTACTTTCTAAGCGTGAGTGAATGTGACAATAAAAAATTTTATAGTAATAACACTGCTAAAGGCTGAGGGAAAAAAAGATTTTCAGATCACTAGAATACACAAGTATATAGTATGTGTAAAGATGCAGTACAGATGGGTGCCAAACTGGATGAATTTCCAATTTTAGGAAATCCAAGACAAATCTACTCAGAAGTGGTCAGCCATCAAAGATAACTCCAACTGAAATGCATTGAATAGTCCAAGAAGTTACAAAAAAACCCAGAGTATCTTCTAAGCAACCGAAGGCCTGTCTCAAATTGGTGAATGTTGATATTCATGAGTCCACCATCTTGAGAACACTGAACACTGGTCTTTATTGGAGGGTAGCAAGGAGAAGAGATGCTTGGGATGTCAATATTGCTAATCATCTATAAGTTTGCTGTTGATGTGGACAAACCAGAAGGATACTGAAAGAATTTTTGTGGGCAAATGAACCCAAATTTGAACTTTTTGGCTTAAATGGGGAGTATTACATTTCGAGAAAGAAAAGCACTGCATTCCAGCATAAGAACCTTACCCCATCTGTGAAACATGGTGGTGGGAGTGTTCTGGTTTGACCTTGTTTTGCTGAATCTTGGCTTGCCATTGATGGAATAAAGAATTCTGAACTTTACCAGAGAACTAAAGAAATGTGTCAAGACATCTGCCTATGAACTGAATCCTATGAGACAGTGGGTCTTTTAAGATCCTAAACACACAAGTTATTCTACAAAAGAATGGCTAAAGAAGAATACAGTAAATGTTTCAAAACCAAAGTGACTGAACCTTATGCAATAGAAAGAAAGACCTAATATTACTAAACCCACCAAGATCTAAGAGCTAAAAAAGTTCTATATGGTGGAACGAGCTTAAACTTCACTTATTGATGTGCAGGACTGAATAACAGTTAATGCAAACGTTTAGTTGCAGTTATTGTTGCATAAGGAGGACACACCAAATACCAAGAGCATGCTTCACTTACTTTTGACACATTACTTTTTTTTCTCAATAAATGTGACTAAATATAATAGTTTGTGAGAACTTTGAAAATGAAGTTATGTTTTAGGTCACATTTACTTAAAAATATAGAACATTTTAAAGCTATAAGGGGCTTCTCTTGCATCTGACTACTGGTCTAGCAATGTAGATGATGATGCCAGTGCCTGTAACCCTAGCAGAGAGCACAGCAGAGGCTGCAGAGGACTGATTTCACAGAGGAGACTTTGTGCACTGTGCTGGTAGCCCACTTCAAGAATGATTTATTTTGATTCTAATCTTTAATTTATCATTCAATAAATTGTTTTTTTTACAACAATATCCCATTTTTGCATTAGACTGCATTTTTTACATAAATAACCAGCCCTTACTAAAAGATCCAAGACGATGCTCAGAGCTAGATTAATGGAGGGTATGATACAAGCTGGCCTGGTAACTGCATATGGATAGGAATGGGTTAATGACATGAGCAGCAGTAAATCTATTCACACTGTGAGAATTCTGTTTGATGCAGGACAACTAGAGCAGCAGGATGCTTCCTGTACAGCTCAGGCTGCTTGTAACTCCAAATAATTTCTTACATCGCATTCCTATTTTATAGTGGGAAAGAAAGTGATTTCTCAGTGTATGCTTATCCAAATGAAATACAGGGAAGGCGTTTTTTTTTTTGAATAGGCATGGGGGGTGGGGGGCAAGGAGCAATTGCAGAACACTATTGAAGGTGACAAGGTACATCTGCTGACTAAGGCAATGATGTCCCTGTAACCAATACTGCGTCAGATAAATGCTGTCCAGGACCCAGATTAAAGTGCCATAACTAATTCTCACTGCTTTTTACATTTAAGCTTATTTAAATGGTACTTGCCCCAGCAAACAAGCGAATGCTCTATTTTCCCTAAGCCAGCACCATAAATGTAAGCCATTTTCTTGTAAGCAACAATGGAAACACATTTTCCATTCCACCCCCACCAAGCAAGTCTATACAGGTTGATACATGCACAGCAATAAATGGTCCCTGATGAAAATCTGCTTGCAGAGGAGGGGGTGGAGGAAATGCAGATGCTCTGAATGACCTGACAGTCACAGTAGTATAAAAAAATAACTGTGGGGCATGAGGTTTCCTAAAAAAACAAAACCAAGCCTGACAAAAAATGACAATGTAAAATATACCACAAGCAAAAAACGACCTTTAAATTAAATCAATGACAAAATACATGGCACGACATGAGGAATAGGTATTGGAGATATAACAGCAGCCAGGTCAAACACCACTGATAAAGTAATAGGTAAATAAAGTTTCCTTAAAACATTCTAGCAAAATATGCTGTCTTGGTACAATGTACATTTGCAGGTCACAGGTAAAGGTGACTAGTACGTCATCAGCAGCATAAACCATCTGCAATCCAGTAAAATGTAGAAGTCATGCAGTACTTACAGGGTTGAAATCTGCTGATCCTTGGAGAAGAAAGCAATTCCACAAAGCAGTTAAATCCTGCTTGTTCAGATCCCACACCTCACCAATGGTTGAGGTAGCACTATCAGGGCATACATAATATGTAAATATATATGTATTATACCTGATGGGTTTCTATGCCCAGCTACCCATAAGCCAGTTATAAATTAGTCATGAAGGAGAAACGAAGATGCAGTGAACTTGAAAAGGTAGCAGCTGGCCTGCCAGGGGCTTCCCATCACAGCATTCGAAAGAATTGTCAACTAGATTAGGAGCAGGACGATGCTGGTACACCGGATGGATGCTCTCTCATATCTGCTCAGGAGGGATGCTGGGAGATTTTACCAATCTGCGATGCAGCCTAGCTCTAATCCATCACTGATAGAGTGCAAGTGTAATACACACACACACTGTGCTGCTGCCTAAATGTCTGCAGTATCTGACTAAAAAGAAACAATGTAGGTTAATCCAGTCATGTCCTCTACAGCGCTGGGATGAAAACTCTGAACATCCATATGTTATGAAGCTACCTGGTAATGACCTTGACATAGTCACAGCTCCCAACCCCTCATCCCAAAATAAAGCAACAGAAAAAACTATTTTAGTATAAACCATGAAAAAAAAGTTGTGAATATACCACTGAAAAAAAAAAAGTGAATAGCAACTAATCGGTGATCATAATTAATGCTCTGAATATTCTAAAATTATATAAATGAAATTAGATTTCAAAATGTGTCCATAGTTACATAGTTATAAAACAAAGCTTCAGAGGAAAATAAAAATGTTTATTTTTTCTTTGGTTTAGAACTGCTGAACATAGTAATAGTCATAGACTAGGTATGGCCCATGCTATAGCTAAAAAAAAGGAGGGAGTTGTTATACATTATTACACAATATCAACTAAAATTCTAACTATCTCTCCATCATACCTAAACAAATGTTACAAACTTATTGTATAACCTAATTTGAATGTTCCAACAACTATGAAGCACTAAGTAGCTACTCAAAATCCATCTCCAGGAACAAACTATGTGGCATCTACACGTACTTCAAAGTCTGCCACCATTCTTCTGTACCACCAACCTTTATGACTGACCATAGCAATGAGTGCTGCATAATGCAAGCAACCAAAATTCTGTTGTCCCAAAGCAGTATATTACATAAAAGATATGCAGCACACATTAAAAGCACAGCACCCAAGTCAAAAGTAGCTCCACCAGGCTGCAACTAAAAGTTACATTTTAGTCAAATATCTAAAAAGAAATTTTAAAAAATGCAAAATGATGTTGATGGATGTTTATAGATAGGGATTTTGTGACAAGAGGGGGTAATACTTGGCCACTACAATTTCACATTATTACTAATTACTAAAACAACTGCAGTTTTCCCAAAGGTATTTTCAAAATCAGTGTAATGCTCACCAAATGTTGAGCACAACCTTATTGTTGATAGCTCAGTGGCTTGGCTACGGAATATATATCGTATACATATTTTGTATCTTCCTGCCCTAGTTCCTCAATCCAAGTGTACTAGACAGATTATATCTGATTAAAAACAGGAATTTTGCCTTCTTTAATTACATAAAATACTGAAGGTTGTGTCACCCAAAATATTGTAATGTGGTTGTGCTGACTTGTGATCTGCTGATTCATATAGATTATGCTTTTCAGTATCTGCCTTGGTGAATGAGCTAACAGGTTTTAGGCATGTGTTAATGGAGCCTGTTTTTACATGAATTCTGTTTGCATCCGACATCAGTATGAGACACTTTTAGGATTGGTTAAAATTAATTAATAGGTACATTTGTCTTTTTCTGACCTCTATTACCCTTTATCAAGCTGATTTTATATTTATTTTGACCTACAGGTATGTAGTTCTAAAACTATAAAACTATAAAAAACAAAAACACTGACAGCCTTTTACTATTTCTAAAGCTTAAACATACTTTTATATAAAACTGAGTGCCTTATTTATCTATCTAACCACCCTATAATTTGCAGATTTTTTTAAGTGGAAGGAATTCCAACATTACTTTAAAACTTTATTACCTTTCATTTTCATGTTATCATTTTTAATGTTGTATCTTTGGATAAAAAATATTTGACCTGTAGCCTCCCAAAGAAAATTAAGTATGTGTATATTGGTTTATTTGTGCTTCAGCAAGACCAGCCATGTATAATATATACAATATATTGAGAGGGGTTTTAAAGTCAAGCAAATTCAAATATAACTAAAAATTACTTAGTATTACTCACACTGGGATGTTTTCATAGGCATCTTCAAAGTTTTCCTGCAATACAAATAATTAAAACAAGTCAGTAAATTAAACACTATTCTCCCTATAATCAAAATGACTGTCAGTACAGCAAAAGTAAGTTACATTAGAACAGTGTTGTAAGTGTTAATATTGAAGTCACAGTTTGTTTACTACATATTGCTGTTTACTGAACATTAACTCACACACTAAGGATAGGTTTAGTCCTGTGGCAGGTAAAAGTGTTTACCGTATATACCCAAGTATAAGCCGACATTTTCAGCACCCAAAATGTGCTGAAAAAGTCACCCATGACGTATACTCCAGGTCAGGTGGTTCAATTGGTTTCCGTCCCCTCATCAGGCTGCGGCGAAAATACGCTGGCTGCAAAAGCCGGTGGGGTAACGCCGCTGTAACTCCGGAGCCAAATTCAAAAGTACACAAAACATACTGCTTTGTACTGCTTTCAGCCACTTTTTCGGGACAGAATCATACCGCCAGGGAGGTTAAAGAGAACTTAGTTGTAAGGTACCTACCTAACCACTAAATTCTCACTATGGTATTTGTTTACCGTAATATGGCTGTATTATGCAATTTTATTGGTATTTATTTTGAGTCAATAAAATTTTTCCTGTTTTCCAAGGTAAAAATAGGTACCTCGGCTTATACTCAGGTCGACTTATACTCGCGTATATACAGTACCTTGCCAGGCACTGTACCACCCGCACTGCTACACTGGTTCTTATAGAACCAAAATTTACACATTGGACATTGGGCAGAAATAAGTGGTACTGAACCTGCTCACTACTGTCCCACCCTGGGGAATTGCTGCCATGAAGTGCTTCAGTGGTGTGAGGAATAGGTAACATTATCACAGCCTCACTGTCAGTCTGAGCCTAATTTTGATACCTTAGCAGACTGGGATAAAATAGTTTTAAAGAAACGACCTACAGGTAGCGTCAGCTTTGAAAAGGTCTAAAGCAGCAATTTCTAGGAAATGATTGGTAAAGATGATCAAAAACTAGCCATTCTCTATTCCACTTATCAATCCCCTAGATTGTACGCTCTTTCGGGCAGGGTCCTCTCCTCCTGTGTCACTTTCTGTATCTGTCTGTCATTTACAACCCCAATTGAATTTACAGTGCTGCATAATACGTTGGTGCTATATAAATACTCTTTAAGAATAATAACTATATGGTAACTTTATACCGATTCACAAGGTCAAGGGTAGCAGTGGGGGACTGAACTGCAGTTAATTTACACTTTAGACTTTATCAGTTATGGGTTAACAATGGCAAAAATCACAATCTTCTACCCTTGTGACAGTCACAATGATACCAATGGGATTTGTAGTTCATATATGCCATTTGTTTTTTCTTCAGGAGCTGAGTAAATATGTGTTTTTTCTTGGCGGTATCACCATAAAAAGTGACAAAGCATAGTTGTTAATTGTTCTAAATAGGATGCGAGATGTGAAGGTTGTGAACCATTCTCCCCTAGTTGCATATGTACATCCTTAGTATCAGAAGGTATACATGAGTACCAGTCCTTCAATTTACATGGCAAAACCACTGTATGGTAGAGATGGTAAAACAGAGATTGTTAAAACAGAGATTGGATTAAAGGTCTGTCTGTGCCACCTGTGCGAATACAAATGTGTGGATATTTTCCAGAAACTCATTAGAACTTAAAAAGTGGCTTAAGAAAAAGAAAACTATGAAACATCTTCAACAGTGTTACTTCCCCCACCTCATAGACTGTAAGCTCTTCTTGACAGGGTCCTCCCCTCCTCCTGTGTGACTGTCTGTATCTGTCTGTCATTTGAAACCCCTATATAATGTACAGCGCTGCGTAATATGTTGACGCTATATAAATACTGTTTAATAATAACATTACAGGAACAGGTCCAGCTAAATGTGCTTTGCCACAGGAAAAGCTACAGCCTACATGAAAGAGAACCCTCAAAAGACACAAAATGAAAAACATATGGCAAATATACCGAAATTTCAGCTGTGCTAATTGTGATTTTTTTTTTAATCCATAAAATGTATGTGGGGGTAAAATAAAGTCAAACTATGCATTTTAACCTAAATATAATAACAATATGCTGAAGTTAGCTTCCATGTCTAGTTATTACATGTGTTACATTCCAAAGCATCAGGTTTCATCACAAGCAAGATCTCACACAAAGAGAAAAGAACCAGTCAAGTATCATGGTCAGTTAACGTATATAAATCACTGTATAGTACCGGCATTTATTTTAAAAAGTTGCCACATTTTATTCTTTATTATATATCATTGTGTGTAACAAACACATGTAAACATTTCATATACTGTAGATGCTGTACATATTTAGACAAGTGTTTGAACTTTTTAATATACAGGTCCTCAATTGGCCCCTGGCATTATTAAAGGCTTGCACATAAAATCCAGTGTGTGGATCATACATGCAAGTAATCAAGAAAAATAACTAGCTGCCAGCATTACTGTTTGCAAAGTTTTTTCTTTATTTGTAGAAAACAAGCTTACACTAAATCTACATAAAAATAATGCATCTAAACCACATTTAGCAGAACAAGATTTATTGTATAAAACATTCTACACGAGATAGTCTGGGACTACAAACATGCCACAGAAGTGGTTGGCGACTGATGAGGAGACAGCTAGAAATTGGCAGCATGTTACATAGGACTGCTAGAGATCCCTTCTCTTACAGCAACCTGCAAACGATGACATTGATTAAAACACACAGTCAGTTGGAAAGTTGGCCCCAGCTGTTTGGGAATGTCATAGATTCTTCAATTGACTGCAGGTTATGATCCATGCTACTGTCTGCAGGTTGTTCCGTCACTCCGAGCTCCAATTCTGGACCTGGTTCTAGACCCCTCTATGGAGGCGCTCTTAAATGTTTACAGATGCAGCTTCCTTGGTCTGTTTGCGAGTGCAATATTTACTTTTCAACAGAAAAATGTGGTTTTGCTAGGTTTTGGCACTTCTGTTTTGCTGGTTAATTGAAGCTATTGATTAATACATGTACAATAAAGAATTACTATTTGATATCTAAATGCAGTGCCCTCCCCTTTCCTTTATAAGCTTGTACTAACATGTGGCTATACTCATTTATTCTGCGCAGCTTCAGAAACTACACATTAGTGGATTCGTGAGTCAGGAGCTGTTAATGTCAGCAACCTGTATTAAAATTATCCACACTTCTATAAGAGATACAAAGTTAAGGAAAGTAATCTTTACAAAGCAGATTATATAGGCAATATGATTTGATTTAAAAACAGAATTTATAATGATTTAAGATTTGTCTCTATTACAAAAAAATGTATTGGATTGCATCCATTGCTTTGATTAGATTTTAGCTAATAGTACATCTTTCTCCAGGTTTTCCGGTTTAGTGCCATTTATACATAAACTAGTTTCACCTCCTAGAAATTTCTGGTGCTGGGAGGTCTCCAATGATGAAAAGAAAATACAGACAAGTAAACTAAAGGTGGACATACACTGTTTGTTGGATACAAGGATAGAGCCTTGATTTTGGCAGTTTACCTGGTAAACACCATGTACCCATTGACCAGCAGAGCTGATGTTCCTAACCCACTGCTAGACAATGGGAACACTCCAACAGTTACAGCGACAACTGGCATAAAAGAACCTAGAACAGACATTTCAGGTCAATATATCAATCAAAGCTCGAGGATTCCCTATTTAATATTGATCGCCAATCCCCTATTTTTTATTATGTTAGCATTAGTAGGTTTTTTAATTAAATCTAATGTCTAAACTGTTAAAATGTCATATAGAATATTGTTACCTTAACACTTATACTGGAGAGAACATGTAAACGAATACCTTTACTAGTAAGAGTAAAACATAAGGTGAAACAACATATGTTTAGGTCCCCTACCATCCATGCATAGCCTGAAGACCACTTAAAGTGCAATAGTATGTGCTGGCTTTCTCAAAGGCTGTGTTGGCATGGGCACCCTTGCACAAAAATAATGTTGGGCCTGCTATTAGATAACTTGGCCTGGTACATAACATTGTGGGCAGTGATTATTGGTGAGACGGTGTCCTTATTTGATGTGAACAAAACCTCCTCCTCCCAACTGCGTTTGTAGATCTCTCCACAGGTGCTTTATGGGATTTAGATCTGTATCCATAGCTGGCCACTGCATAACTTTGTCCTAAAGCATTTCTGGGTGTTTTTGAAGTATGCGTTGGGTCATTATCCTGCTGTAAGACCCATAACCAATAATTTTGTCCAGGCCATTTTTGACATTTTGTATGTAATGTCCCTCTGCTTTTTGTGTTCTTCCAGTGCCAACAAAATAAATAATAAATAAACAATACCAAAGCATTTGCAATTGCAACAATTTTCTGGGAGAAGGGGTGCATTTGAGGACATAAATCCAAGGGTGCCAATATTTTTGACCATGATTGTATGTAATTTCCAAACCTGGAAGAGGACTAGGTGGGTCCCACATGTGATGCCAAGTCTCTATGATTGAAAGAAATGAAATAAAGGACAGGGTAGACCAGGGACAGTTCAGCTGAGGACGAAAACGTTAGATGACACTAGATATCCATCAGCTAAGAAATAATGTGCTTACAGATGAAAGTGTGCAGTCAAAGTAAGTAATTTGAGGGGAGCAATATTGAAGATTAGGCTGGAATTCAGCTTTAAATGTATATTTGATAAAAGCAAACAGTTTCTGTTGAACTTTTTCATAAAACTTTTGAAGGCATGGTAAATGGACAATGACATACATACATACAAGTAAGCATGTAAATTAATACAAAAAAATATATTTCCAATCAGAAATTTCACATCATAACAGCCGCCAGAACAAATTTGTAGTCAAGTTCTATGTGCAGTTATAGATTGTTTAAATTGTTACCAGCTGTATTTCTTGCTCAACCCCCTTAACTTACAGGGCTTGCTGTGTGTTCAAGGCATTAAAACACAACACATATACGCATATACACAACCCTTTTTCTTTAGAGATTGTTTCCCTTTTCTTTTTCAGGACTAGCCTAGCAAAATAGTGAAAATAATGTTAATCCAAACTAGATGGGTGACTCAACATCCTCTTACGTCAAGCTTGTCTCTCTGTCCAATTACAAGAAATGACAGTACTAGTATTGTACACAGGCTGCAGGACTTTTACCACAAGCCCCACTTTTAGTAGTCCATACATTAGATATAGTAGACATGCACACTAAAATTAGACTACATTATTGTTGTTTTCTATGTTTTAAAGGATAACTGCAGCCCCATTCTAAATAATAGAAACACAATGTTTTATGAGGTGCAATGTTCAAAAGTAATAAAATATCAAAATGACTGGCTTATTTATTAACAGAACAATGTTTAATTAGTGTCAGGATGCTTCCACACCTATGCCAGTTTATACACATTTAAAAAAAAATACATGATAAGTTATGTACTCTTAAGAATTTCAGATCAGTTTGTATAATGTTGTGAACAACCTTCGAAGTGCATTTTGTATCTAAACATGTGTTACATAGAAATAAAGGTTAACATATTTACACTGCAGTAAATGAAGTACATTATATTATTGTAATACAGCATTGCTTATAAATTATACAATGGCATACACCTGAACTAATGCACTTTTTTGCTTTGCCCTTTATTTAAAGGAAATATGTTGTGTGAAAAATATGAGCTCCAATATTGCCGACCTATCTCTGTACAAGCTAGTTGTCTTGCTATTATGGTGATTCTGTGACTTCAGCCTTTCATTATTCACTGAATGGATACACATATGCAAATAAGGAGGTCCCAAATTTAATCTGACTTAATGGTAAGAATATTTAGCTTTACAGCATGTACTTAACCCTGTATCAATTCCCTGTATTGTTTGTTAGTAACAAGCAGACTTGAAGTGTTTGACTGTTGCAACATATACTGTTTAATTAAAAGTTACAGACAGACAATATAATGTACAATGAAAAATATCAAAAGGTCCAGGGCTTACCTTTTTTTTCACAAAACATGTCTATTAAGGCAAAGCATAATTGTAGTTGCTTATTTAAAACATCAATACAGAGTTAAAGGGCATGCAAACTGTGACATGTCTTCCTTATGGCATTCTTTTAGTCTGTTATAAAGTGTTTAGTAAAATATTTTGGTTAACTGCAAACATTACCAACTAATCCTTGAATTCAGTAGGTGTTACTAAGATGCAGTAAGTAGTGTATGTCTCTGGTCTTGATTACACTGTAATAACAGAAATAGTCCAAGAATGACATGCTTGTAATTAAGTGTTCTGAGCCACTGTTTTGACATTGGCAGCAGAAAGAATCATTGGACATAATAAGCCCTACATAGGGACTGCTAATTCCGAAAAAATATAAATATGATATAAAGTATTTTATCCTGTGATAATAAAACCTGTGTAGTATTTGGATTAACTGGTTGTAGTAACAGACAAAAAGTACACAGGAATCCAAGATCTGTACATTCACACAGTGTCAGTGAAACTACTCTCAGGCTCCCTTGTTGTTCATTGACCAAGTCCTCCAGCTGGAACTAACGGTATACATTAGCATATTTAAAGCACAAATACTGAAGCCCCAAGAGTAAAGAAACTAAATAAAAGGACCAAAATATTTTTTGTGAAGCCCACTTCTCCTGCCATCCCTGTATTTCCTGGCTATTCCTGCCATTTACAGAAATTCCGGTCAGAAAATGAGCATTTAACCCCTGGAGTGCAAGGTAGCCCCATGACATGGATTGTTTTTACTAGAGTAATAAATGGTAATTTCAATAAAATGTAAAAACTGTATACGGGAAAGCATGATGTGAAATACACTAAAAATTAATTTCTGGTTTTCAACACTTAAAAAAAAAAATTACCTGCAACAAAAATTTTTGTTTTAGAATGTTACAGCTAAAACCTTTGGTCAGAAGATTAGTTGTCCGCAGTTTATCATAATTTATGCACAGTAACAAAAAAACATTGTACCTATTTTTACCAAGAGGATTTATTCGACGTAGAGTGGTGTGACCTTTGTATCACTTTAGGTTTTATGTTTGTTCATGTGCAAAAATAGTTCAGAGACATATCGGGTGTATCGCTTCTCTGGTGACATATCTTGTTAGGAGACCATTCATTTGAAACCTATTTTCTTGTGAGTAGATATGTACAAATCTCATCTAAAATAATGAATCATAGCCAATATCTTCACACGGTTTTTACTGAAAAGCTAATTATTTGATGCAAAAAATGATCTTTTTGAAACAGATTTAGGTGCTGCAAATTTTTTTTAATAGCACAAAAGGCTTGGGTTTGAAGATTGTGACTATAGCAGCTAGTCAAAACCCTTGTTTCATTTTTACTGCAAATGACAAACTAATTGGTTGCTTAGGCGGACTTTCATACAATAGCCCAAAAATGAATTATTTCTACCACAAATAGGGTATTTTTAATATTTAAAATGTATTGAATTACAAGCCCATACAAACTACAATTGAATCTATGAGTAAATATCAGCTGCATGATTTAGGGAGGATTCAAGGGACCTAATTATAGAAAAAATGTGGAGAACTGCAACTCACCTTTATAATGGCAGATAGAAGGGTTTTGTTGGACAATAGGGATACCATAAAACCTCCAAGGTGATCAGAAGCACCATTACCTTGAATAGAGGACTGCTCGAAGTAAAAGTGGCAAACAGAATATTTAGGAAAAAAACTGGCCATAATAAAGTGGTGATAAGGCTGATCACTGAATTATAAATATGCCCAAAATAGAAATAAATGAAAAGTAGTTTTGTGGTGATTATAAAAAATTACGCTTTAAAGTAATTGGACCAATTTTCTAGATAATGGCTTTTGCCCTATGTATAAATATGTGCTATTTTAAACAGGGCAGGGTGCAGTAACAAACTTTTCTCACAAACAATTGGTCAAACAATGCCTTCACACCATAACTTCTTTCTCTAATTTATTTCACTAAAGAGGAGAAGGTGTTTCACCAGCCTCTTGCATAGCCTGTTAGGTGACATGTTTCATGGATCAAGGATTTCAAGGATCCACTTCTTTAGACTTTTACACACTCCATTCTTTGAAAAGTAAGTATGCTGCAGGAAACTGTCCAAAGAGAAAATAAAAATCTACATACAAATCCATAATACCAATATATATGTGTGTATTGTACATAAAGATAAGGAAATAGTTAATTGTGATCAGAAAAGCTCTCTGCAAGAAAAGCAACCCCCCCTCATCTTACAATGTGATTAAAAACTGCCCCCTGGTGGGTTCAAATTGCACCTAATTGGTTTCAGTTGCCCTCTACTAGAAAATGTGAGACCACCTGAGAGCATGAGCTGGACATACCTGGGAAAATTGTTAAAACATTGCTCAGTGTACAGAAAAACAATACATAATGATATATATGGAATATAGCATAATAAGACTGAGTAGATGGATAATCTTGATGTGTGGACTGATGAGTGGTAATCAGTATGATATATATTTATATATATTTATTTCCAGACTGGGGTAATCCTTTCTGATAGCTTGAAGCAGGGCGGCTGAGCAAATCAGAGATGGGAGGTTGTTCACTTAGTGTAATGGATGGTGTAAAAAAAACAAAAACAAATGAAGTGGATCCTTCCATGAAATGCATCATTTAACACACTAAGCAAAATGCTGGCCTAACACATTTTTCACTTTTTATATAGGAATTGTTTATTTTACCACTATAGTGTTAGATTTAATACAAATTAAATAAATCTAAAACTTTTTAAAAATATTTTCTTAATCATAACTTTTTGACCTTTGACCTTGGTAATCTTAATAAGGTCTCTAAACATATCTGGAGACTTGTTTTATTACATTATTTAATAGGGTGTTCAGGTCACTCAAAGCAAAGGAATAGGCACAAAGCAGTCTAGTAAAATATTTTCAGACTGTTAAAGAAATGTAGGTAAAAAATGCCTAAGAGAACACCACTAAGCCCCACAGGGGATTTGTTCATTAAAATAATACAGCATACAGTACTGCAAAACAACCTTTTTGCAATTAGAGTGTTACTGAATAATTCCTTTGCCTTCCACAGCTATTTAAAATTTCCTAAAACAGCAAATTAAAGTCACTTTTTAGTGTGCCATTAACAATGGTGTAGTATATACTATAGATTTCCTCAAATGTTCCCACTTTGCTTTTATAAATCGCTCACTCAACTATGTAGAATCTCCATACATTCAGCCTGTAACATCAGTTTAATAAATAGAATTAGGTGCAGTAATGTTTTAAGAAACTTCTTCCTCAAAATCATTCGTCATGTGTACATTAAAGATCCAAGATTAAGAAATATAGGCAGATCAAGAAATATAGGCAGGAGCCCTAAAGCGAAACTGGCATGTGGAGTTACATTATTGAAAGCCTGCCATTTGACGCTAATCGCTCACAACCTTTAAGTGTTTTTATAGCCTTTTTTATTTTTTTCTAGTTTCTTGGATGTAATGGGCAATAGAATCTTAAGAGCTGGTCTGTAATATCCTGTAACTTTTTAACCCCCTGAGCAGTAACCCCGAGTGTGACTTGGGGCAGAAAAATGATGCTGAAAGTGGTAACCCCAAGTCACACTCAGGGTAGCTAAAACAGTGAAATACAATAGAAAATACAGCCTTGGGTGATCCGCTGATGATCTTCATCCTTTACGATCTTCATCCTCTCGCTTCCCCTAGATTGCTTTCTCTGCATCCAATGAGTCACTGGGAGTTCCTGGTGACGTCGGTACATAACTATTTAATACAATACAGTGGATTTATACATGTAAAAGCAGTACATTGTCATCCATGAAAATGCATTTTACAGTATAATATTAGTATGAGTATAATATTTATTTATTTAAAATATTTTTTTAATTTATTTAATTTATTATTTTGACATGATTTTGTGTTTCAAACTTTATTATACTCATACTATTATAATATACTGTCAAAAAAATTTTTCATGAAAAACAATGTACCGCTTTTAGACATAAATCCTGACAGAAATGAACCGCCCAGGAGGTTAATGACCAAGACAAACTCTGCAGTTTCTTCTTTTTGTGTATCAAAGCACAGCTTGCTCCTGAAGTTAATGAATGTCTAGGCTCCATAATTTTTGGTTTTGTTTTTTTTTTTGCTTTGTTTGTGACAGTGAGGATTTTTATACAGTAACTGACACCTCACTGCCTAATATTATGTTGAGACAAACATCTGTCCCAATAGCATTTATTAAAATAATGTACCAGCTCCGACTTACATACAAATTCAACTTAACAAACCTACAGTCCCTATCTCGTATCTGTAACCATGTATACCTTATATTCTTAAAGTGTAGATCTAAAAATTATATCACATACACTCACATAGGACAGGTCCATGGCAGTCTGCCTTCAAAAGGGATTGGGCTGAATGACACAGCTATTCAACAGCTAATATATAAATTATTATAGAAATATAGAAATATTTTTTTTCTATTTTTATATAATATAGAAAATTATATAACATTATAGAAAGGTACAACACTGAAAATACATTGAGTATCACTAATCAATCGACAGAAAAAGCACAATTCGTCATCAGACTATGAAGAAATGTAGGTAAAAGCATGGACATACCACATTATTACAAACATAGACTGCTGCATATGAACCAAAAGTCCTGATGCCAGAAGAGAATACCATTTAAAGACCCCATACAAAGGTCTTGTTTGTTAAATTGATTTTACATACATTTATGCAATACAACTGATTTGCAAATGAAATGTATTAAAAATTCCCTTTCCCATATGCATGCATGGTATAATTTTTTTAAGGCTAGGAGAAACACAAGAAAGCAGGGGGTACCTGCAGAGGCACCTTACTGAAAACATTTGAAATATTTGTTCTACATGGTCTTTTGAAACAAACACAATAACCAGAACAAATAGCTTTAAATCTCTGTATATTATTTACAGAGTTGTAATCTGTCCAAAGTTTCATTGGATCACTGATGTGATAACCTGAACAATACGAATATGGAGAAATATATTTCCTGGCGCACTAAAACAGGGCATGTGGCATGGCTACAATCCTTTCACTTTTGACACACATTTTACAACATTCAAATTACTTATAATGGCCCTTTATTATGAGTCATTAAACACTGTCCTTTCAGCACAACCACTAGTGACATTCTACCTTCCATTTTTCTTGGTAGTTGTGAATCCTTGGTGGCAAACAAACTTTTGGACAAGTATACAAGTGAGCCATAATATTACAAGGCACCAAACTTATCTGTTTTGTTTCATGACAGGTTGCTTCATAGCAAAAAAAGGACCAATAAACTAGTATCATCATCTGTGTCTGGTGTGAATAGGAAGTTATGAGATACACTGTGAGAAAAAGAGACAAGGCATCTCAGAAATATTAACTCAAAATATAATCACATAGACATGTTTCATAATAGATCAGCTGTAGAACAGTCAAATTGTGCTTTTCTTGAGGGATCCAACAGACACACTACCTATTCATTTGTACATGTCTAGCCATGTGCTACATTTACAGATTTGGTTTATGAACTGTCAATGATCCAGCTTCCTCATGAGTCATAAATTGCACTGCTACAGTAATTATGCCAACATGATCGTTCTTAGAAAGCTCTAATTCCATTTGACTGGCTCCAAAACCTCCTCACAGAACATTTTTATTGCTAAAAACATTTTGGAACACCCAGCAAAATGTGTTCTTCTATCTTGGGGTTTGTTTGGATAAATAAAGCCAGATGATTGTCACCAAGACTGAAAGCTAGTCAAAGTCTAACATTTTTAGTTGTAGTTGGAACAAGAAAAAGGCAAGGTGTGTTCCAATAGGCACTTGTGTTTTGGTAACAATTGTTTAAATGATTTCTCTTAACTTACTTTCCCTTCTATCTAAAGAAAGGAATCTTTTAGATGTTAGAATAGTAAAAAAAAAAAAGAACAAACACAAAATAAGGTTTGGGCAATAATCTTATTTGCGATTGTTGCACATGAGGTGCATTGTTTTGGTGACCTCATTCATTGTATACTGTATACATTCAGTGTAAAGTGGAACAAAATTGTGTGTGGTAGTGTGTTGTAGCAATTCA
Organism: Pyxicephalus adspersus; assembly: GCF_032062135.1. Classification (NCBI taxonomy): domain Eukaryota; kingdom Metazoa; phylum Chordata; class Amphibia; order Anura; family Pyxicephalidae; genus Pyxicephalus; species Pyxicephalus adspersus. Next base: position 39,118,188 of record NC_092860.1, read on the forward strand.
ATAAACTGCATCATATATAGTAAGAACATCAAGGTAATGCAATTTCTAATATTCTGGTGTATCAGACATCATGGGCCTGACTTATTAAAGCTCCCCAGGACTTGAGAAGGTAGACGCCGGGGGAACCAAAAAATTTGGAATGGATTTTTCACAAATCATTTGCCATTACTTGGCAAAAGTTTTTATTCCTAGACCAGATTCATTAGATTTACACAGGTTCTTCCGTGATAGTATATCTTCTCCAGTCTTTAAGGGCTTTGTTAAATCAGGGCCAATGGGCCAATGTGTGGCACAGAGTGCTGTGCATAGTGAGAACAAGCTCTTTTTGTAAGCAGTTAGCACAATGTGCTGTGGTGTGTGCATTTGCATGGAAGGTCTTTGTGAACATCATGCAAAACTACAACATGTACAACATAGGCTGGTAAAGGCCATCTGTACTTACAAAAACATATTCTACCTCCTCCACTGATATAACCTAACCCTTCTACCTCATGCACAGAGTTGATAAGCAGTGTCAAATACTGAGCAGTGTCCTTGTAATTTCCTGTGAACTATAAAGGCGGCGTCAACACCTTATTGTGTAAACCACTAATCCCTGCAAACCCTCATGTAATGGAGATAAACAAGAGCAGAAAAGTCTATCCAGTATAATCATCATTGCCCCCTCTACAGATTCTTTAAAGTAGTGAGAGTAGACACAAAGACAGGAAACGTGTTATTTCATGGATTAGCAGGTGAAAACACCTTTATCTATTTATCTATATATATATATATATATATATATATATATATAAATAAAACCAGATGTATGTGTGTATGTATGTATGTATGTTCCACCATCACTTGAAAACGCATGGAGACATTTCAACCAAACCTGCCATACATATGACTGAGACTCATGCGAGTGCACCAATCATCTTCGTACAGCGCTGTGCTATATGTCAGAGCTATATTTGGATGTATGTGTGTATGTCATCACTAGGAAACGCATCAACACATTTCAAACAAAATTGCTAGACATATGACTCACACTCATGTGAGTGCACCGCTGATCTTTGTGCAGCGCTGTGGTATATGTTACAGGTATATTTGCATGTATGTATGTACTGTATGTGTATGTATTGCTCAGTGCCACGGTGCCTTTTGCTTACATACTTTTTTCGGACTCTTTTACAAATTTTTGCCTGTAATAAAGCCTTCGAGAAAACCTAAGGCAATTGGCCGAGTGCAAAGGCAAAAAAAAAAAAAAATGAAACAATACCATAGACAAGAAAATACCGAGGACAGTAAGACTTGCCACACTGTGCGAGAGAGCTACTAGTACAATTGTGTGGGACCCCAACTACAGGATAAGAGAGATAGAACTACTCCATATACCGCAGGGGTGTCCGCAAGGTTATTTTGTTTGGCCCCCAGAGGATTTGGGAAAATGAATGGCATCTGGCCGCCAATGCCTTCTGCAGCGAGTGATGCCACTACCACAATTCACGGCATCACTCGCGTCCACAGAGTTCTATAGACACAAGTAATGCCGGGAACTGCAGTCCCGGAATCACTCGCGTCTATGGAACAGCTGTCTGCTTATGCGGTTCCACATTGGGCTGTTGCATAGATGCTGGGAATTCGAGTCACTATTCCTAGCTCACAGCAGGAGACAAAAAATTACTCATATCTGCAGGAAACAAAAAAAAAAAAATACAAGGTAATCATCTGTGTGAAACCATCAAAAATTCATGTCACTCTTTTCTGTCCCTTTTGTAAATAACTTTCTTTTCTAACAGGAGTTTTGAAGTTATTAGATATGACCACATAATTTATACATGTGTATCATTCATTTCATTTCATTTCTTGGTCGCAATTGATTATTAACATTCATGCCATCTTTATTCAAATCTTTTAAGAACTGTAGCTAGGGGCCAATTAGTGCTTACATTGCATTGCCAAGTATTTTCTTGTTCCAAATTGCATGTTATTCAATACCTTTTAGTATCTTTTAAAAATGTTTTATATTTAATTTTGAAGGAATAACGTCCTTTTTTTTTTAATAAATTTCAAGTTTGGCCCCTGACTTGGTCTGAGTTTTTAATTTCGTCTCTCTGTGTATTTGAGTTTGATACCCCTGATATAGAGCTTTAGAAACAGTACAAAACCGTGAGACCCGCGTACAGTAAATGAGAGAAAGAGCTATTACATCTAGAGCTTCAGAAACAGTACAACAGCGTGACACCCGACTACAGGATAAGAGAGATAGAGCTTCTACATTTACATCTGATCACAGACTGCACAACATTTTAGCTTAGCATTGGAAGGATTTCACTATGATCCACATAAAGACTACCGTTCCCCGATTATAAGGCACTGTCTTATATTTTTTGAAATGCCAAAATATGCCCTAGGTCTTATTTTCAGGGGGATGTCTTATTTTTCCATGAAGAAGACTACAGTACACATTTATTGCTGAAAGTCACTCATGATCACTCATGTGCCATTGATTGTCCCCTTCTGATCACTCATGTGCCATTGATTGTCCCCTTCTGATCACTCATGTGCCATTCATATTCCCCTTCTGATCACTCATGTGCCATTCATACCGTATTCCCCTTCTGATCACTCATGTGTCATTCATATTCCCCTTCTGATCACTCTATGCCATTGACTGTCCCCTTCTGTTCACTTACCGGTACTTAAGTGTAACTCCGTTAGGGCAGGTTACTCCGTTAGGGCAGGTAACTCCGTTAGGGCAGGGATCAGCAGCTTGCTTCCTGGTGCAGAATCGCGGGGGAGGAAGCAAGCTGCTGATCCCTGTGCCGGCTTCTTACTTTCAGTTTCGCTCTGCACTGCAGCCAGAAGGAGACACACACTGCAGCCAGCATCGAGGAGACACACACAGGACCGGGTATCGGAGGATGTCTTATTCACGGGTGAGTGCCTTATTTTAATTATTTTATAAAAAAATCGGGAGTGGCTTATTTAATGGGGATGCCTAATAATTGGGGAAACACGGTACTAGCAGCATGCAAGTGTTACCATAGGAAAAATGGAAATGGTTTGTAGTTACTGTCAAGCCAAGAAGTTTTAATCTGAGTCTCCTGGTATTTTCTGAAAAAAAGGAACAGTCAAACTCTGCCAACTGGAAACACCACCACAAGAACTTTGGAATTACACATCAGCAAATACCTCCAAGTCAAAGCATTTTCTTAATAACATCAGAAAATACAACTTATGTTTCCAAATGGCATCATTTGTCGCCACATCAGTTGTTCAACAGTCTGGATTTCCATCTACATTCACGGTGCTTGTCAAATCTACCATAAAGCGGGATTGTTACTTCGGCTGCCAGATCAACCACCAAAATTTCTATAATTATAGTTTATTGAAAACAAACTAATAGAAAATTACCTAAAATGATAGTGCACCTGCATCTCAGAAACAAAATTTAAGATTGTCTTAAAGTTACAAAGAATGTTTCATGAACACAATGTTCTTATTAAAACATTTAAAACAGCATTGGAACATATGCCATTCATTTAGGTTAATTTAATTGTGTAATGTAATTATACTTTTAAAACCTGTAAAAACATTTTCTTTGGGTTAACACTATAGCTTTTTTTTTATTCCTTTTCCTGTATAATATAGGTTTGCAATAAATAAATACCAGGGCAACACTGGGTAATCAGCTAGTCTATATATATATAAAACTGGATGTATGTGTGTATGTATGTTCCACCATCACTCGAAAAAGCAAGGAGACATTCCAACAAAACTTGCAATACATATGACTGAGACTCATGTGAGTGCACCAGTCCTCTTTGAGGAGCACTGTGCTACAAGTATGTCAGAGCTATATTTGGTTGTATGTGTGTATGTCATCACTAGGAAATGCATGGAGACATTTCAAACAAACTTGCTATGTTCCACCATCACTCGGAAACGCATAGAGACATTTAAACCAAACTTGCTAGACATATGACACCGCTGATCTTTGTACAGCACTGTGGTATATTTCAGAGGTATATAAATGTATAATAATGGTGTGTGACTGTGGGGGGACATTAGAGTGTCAGCTCCTCTGTACAGAAACTGATGGGTCTAGCTCAGTGTTTCATTGTACAGCACTATGGTATATGTCAGAGCTATATTTGTATGTATGTATGTATGTATGTCATCACTAGGAAACATTTCAACCAAACTTGCCATGTTCCACCATCACTCGGAAACGCATCAAAACATTTCAACTAAATTTGCTAGACATATAACTCATGTGAGTGCACCTCTGATCTTTGTACACCCCTGTGCTATATGTCAAAGCTATATTTGGATGTATGTATGTGTTACCGTCCAACTGGTTCACACATGATAATACAATGCATTCAATTGAATGCAGCTTTTCAGTGGACAGTATACTATACTGTTGCATTGAAGTTCCAAATAAAATGAATGGCACACAACACAAAAGTAGTTTACACTGTGATGCACATTGTGGTAGAATGAACCTTTTATTGTGTGTCACTCAAACTGAAAACTGAACTAAATATAAAATTTAGGTTTGATGTGAATACTAATATTCTGTAATGACTGCCCGTGAATATGCAGCAGATTGTCAGTTATTAAGAGAGCCAGTGTATGTGTGTCTCTTAATCTGTACCATGTAAGCTTTAAGCTTGTTATCCTTATATATAACTTAGGTTTTTAACTCTGGTACATTAGCTTTAAAAGGCTTAACAAATACCCCATGTAATTATTATTATTACTATAGTATTTTTTTACTAATATTGATCCATATACCAATATATTATTATATTTAGAGCTGCTAAATATAATCATGGATTATTTTTAATGCATCACTGTGGTGTGTAATCAAGTACACAAACAATACATGTAACCATTAACCTACAGAATACTGAAGGGCTTGTGACATTCCCCAGGACACACCTATTTAAAGAAAGTAGGAAATATCTTGCTGCTAAGAAAAGGAGAGAGAATAAGCTTCATTTTCATTCTTTCATCCCAAACTTCACAGATTTCAGTTTGGCTTTCAATGGATTAACATCAGGCTGTTTCCAAAAGTCAAGACATCAGTCTGATGAAGCAAATGAAGCCCATTTCTTGCCTTGTAAAACCACGTATGTACCAGTGTGAGACGCACATTATCTATGATTATAGTCATGTGCTTCATAAGCTGCTGATTAATATTAGGACTTTAAGCCGCTCTAAGAAGGGGCCTCCAAACAAGCTCCAAAAGGTTGTACCTGCAGATTAATAAGAAGCATTCAAAGTTTCTTAAAGAAGCATTTTCCTAAAGAAAAAATTTTGTATTCAAAAGTAAAACATTTTGCAGATACTGCATATGGTTTACTGACTTGGTTTTAAGGTCAAGTGAAGGAATTTAATCTAAATATTAGCAAGTTAAACTTTTCTTATGCTGTGCATCTTTGTATTTAAATGTTTCCCCTTGTCCATTTTTGTCCAAGTAGTAGCAAATCCAATATTTGTCATTTACAGTCACCAATCAGATTAAAACGTTTAGACTTGACTGTCTAAACTTGACCACCTTGGTAGCTGACATTTATTTGTGACTAATATATTAGGGCTGCACTCATTACAATGCACAGCAAGAAGGTATAAAAGCCATGTTTGGGATTATGCAAAACAAGTGAGAAATGATAGGTCACCACCATTCTGACAGTCCTTACCATTTATTTGTTTTGCGTTCGGAGTCCCAAAGCCTTGCAGGGTGCCCATTACAAGACAACATAGTATGTATGAAAAAATGTATAGTGATCTTAAAAGCCAAACTAAACTCATTTGGTGGTGAGCTTATGCCATAATTAGCATAAATTATACGTACTGATTATGGAATATTACCGGTGTGTAGCCTTCCTGGACCTACTATCACTGCATCCTCAAAGGGTGGTATCTCCGAGGCAAACTTCCATGAAGACAGGTGATCCTCGTTAGCTATTGGATGACCATTGATTTTACTCCCCAGAAATTACAATTACCTGTGTGTGCAGAGCTCTACACTACATGCTCCATTTACCATATAGTGTAGAATTTACACAAAAAGCCACCAGGAGGCAGGGATTTAATTTTTGCAGGTCTCTTTTGTCAATAAATTCAAACTCCTGGTGACTTTTTGTTTTCTGAATTTAGGTTACTTATAATGTATCAGGGCTTATTACCACAGTGTAACAAACTGTACAAGTATCAGCTATGTATTTTTGAAAATGATGTTATGCAAAAAAAAAAAAAAAAAAGCATTATACTCAAGTTCCGATGACAGCATATGTGGGTGGGAAACAAGAAGTGGGAAAAAAAACACATGTTTGCATGCAGTGTAAATTGCTTGCTAAAGCTAACAAATATATAAACCATTTTTTGGCCAATTCTCTTTAGTTGTGCAAGACCTAGTAAAAACAGGTTGATTCCCACTTAGGGATTACTACCCGGAGAATTGATTGAACAAGTGGTCCCTTGTGCACAACAAACATGGCCTAATAACTGTGCTTGATTGTGTGGTGAGCAGCTGACTTGCATCTGCTGAACAGCAAAGGTCCAGGGAATGCCATCCATATGCCTAAAAGTGCAGAGTTTCACTGGAATGCCATCCATATGCCTAAAAGTGCAGAGTTTCACTNGGAATGCCATCCATATGCCTAAAAGTGCAGAGTTTCACTGGAATGCCATCCATATGCCTAAAAGTGCAGAGTTTCACTAGTTACTTTACACTTGTTATCCAAACAGATCATCTACCTTCCATTCAGGGGTTCCAATTCAGTCAGTCAGTCTTGTAATCCAGGTACCCCAACCATATGGAATCCTATTATATTTACACAATTCATCCCTGTGTTGTCACCTCCGGAATGAAGATTATCCAACAGTCCTGACTGGCTTCTGTGCAGGGGATTCCATGTTATTCCAAGTTATGAAAAGAGGTGAACACACTTATAATAGCTCAATGCAAAATTAATTTGAGGATTGCTGTAGTTAAAAAAATAAATGGTTATATTGTATTCTCTCTATACCTGCCTAGAATACCACGATAAACGTATTTAATATACACATCTATTGACTCCCATGCACTATCGGGCACCGGACCTGTGGCAAGCATGCAGATTAGGGTTTAAAGTGAACTTGTGCCTTGACCATGCAGAGAGTACAAAGTGCGGCACAGGCCAGCCAAGTGAACCTGTTCTGATTGCTGTCCTGTAAAAGCGAAGATTAGTTTACTTTGACAACAGTCTGACTTTCTAAATCAAAATAATGAAGCCAGAGAAAGCCAGGGACTAGTAAGGAAGTTAGCAAAGCAGAGCTCATATTTCTCTCAGTACTGGTTTCCTCTTCAGTTGCTCAGCACATGAGTGCTCCCCTGAGGTCAGGTCTGCAGGGGTATATTGAGCCAAATACTAATATTCAATACAAATGAGCTCTTTGTGATGCTATTGTTTTGCTCTGTGCTACAGCGTGCTGGCAGAAATAGTGGCTGTAGCCTCTAAAAGCACCAAGTACCCAATGTATTTTGATGCATAAATAACAGTTTACATTAGATTGAGCCCAACCTCCCTCTCTAGCATAAACAGCCATTTCTGCTGCACACTCAAATGGCGTAATGTTGTCATGGAGACCTAGCAAGGTAAACAACAAAAGCAACGCTGCTAACTACCATTATATGCGGCCTGGTGCCTGTTTGTAGTAATTGAAATATTGGTATAGAGAGATTTCAGATATGAAACCTTCAGATGAGTTAGCATTCAATTAGATGGTCTTACAAAAAAAAAAAATCTTAACCTCCCTAGCGGTACATTTCTCTCCGGATTTATATGTCTAAAAGCGGTACATTGTATAATAAAGTTTGAAACACAAAATCATGTAAAAATAATAAAATAAATTAAAAAATATATATTTTTATTTTTTTAAATTTTTAAAAAAATAATATTATACTCATACTATTATATATACTGTAAAAGAAATGTTCTTGACAACAATGTACTGGTTTTACACATAAAAATCCAATGTATTGCATTCAATACAGGTTTTTTGTAACTCGGGGTTGCGGCTGCAGACCACGCCCACACTAACCCTGAGTATGTGCTGAATGGTCGGAGCCCACACATTTTCACCTCACCAAATCTGGCCCTCTTTGAAAAAAGTTTGGACACCCCTGCACTATACAATATTTAGATCCCATGCAGCATCACACTTCCAGAAACTTACTTCTGAAACTAGCATCAATTTCTTTTGTAAATTAGTAGGGTGTGTGCTATGGATTTTTTATTTCTGTACTATGAAAGTAAGAAGGCATTTGACATTTAGTCAATCAAGCTGGCCAAAAATCAATCCAACCAGAAATTTTGCTTCATATTATTTCTGTTGAGATAAGGCTGGTGCTAAGTGTCTGACTAACCTCCATAATATTCATTCATTCTTTAATTTTATCTTTGAGAGACATAATCATAGAATGCACCTGGAATATCACCTTCTGATGTATCAAGATGCTTTCTACGTGAACTACTCTTGTAGTAAACAGATTTTAGTCTCGATGGAAACTTAAAATAAAATGTATTAGAAAATACCGTTTCAGATCTTCTGAAAATGTTAGATGCCTAGCTATCATGTTGATTGTTACTAACCCAGAAGAAGAAAATGACTAGGGTGTTCCTAATTTTCTAAATACCGGCTCTGGGTCAAAGTCCTAATAACGCCAAAGGATCAGAATGAATATTTGACATTTTCAGAATTGCCGTGTCAGCCGCCATATTTCTTGTAATTGGTTTTCATCATATTTCTTGTTTTTGTTATTTGACAGACATCACAATAGACCAATCACAACTGATCAATAAACAGCTTGGTTATAGACAAAGTTTTCCCAAAACCTATTACTTGAGTATAGGAAGATGCAATCAGGTTAAATTAAACATTGGGGTCTTGGGGTAATTCCTAATCTAAAAAAATCTTCAAGTATGCCTAGTCCCACAGTTACTACAGCAAATCATGATGAAAAAAAAAAATTTATAGAGTAATGTAGAGAACGTGTCAAAATTGGGTTATATGAGTTTACAAGTTATTGGTGCAATAGGTGAAGTTACTGCTCCATAGTGCGATGGGAACCTGTTTAAATTTTGTGAACTCAGCAACATGAAAAAATCAGGGAGGAGAGAACTATATTAATGTCATCCATGAAACCAGAAACAACTACTTCTCATTTGTTTCGACTGAAGGGATTGGAAAAATGTTATAGTGTGCATCTAAGCCCCAAGGCCAAAGTAGAATGACTGTATTTAAAATGTTGTGCGTAATGCAGCTGGAGGAGTTGGAATATTGTTGGTCTGAAATAATTTAATTGAAACTATCATATATTATGTATTGTAGGTACATTCATCCTTGCAGTTGGGGCCCTTTCCAATGCAAAGGTTACCTGTTCATTTTCCCTAGCGGATGATGGATAAAATTATATACTTGCCTTGTTACTTTGGCTACGTAGACACGCCAGATGATTGTCACCAGAGAGGAATGATTGTGATCCTCGAAGGTGAAAATCTAGCACATATATAGCTGTCCCCAGACATCGTCCACCCTCCCTTCTCCATAAAACAGAACAGTGAAGAGGTACAGAACTTGATTGTTCTCCTGTCAGTAGAAACCATCATGAAAGATCAGTCCCAGCAACAAAAATCCAACATGTGTACATTTTTTCTTTTGCTGACCAATACTTACACATTATTGTAGGATCCTCAGCCTCATCTAGTACCGATCGGCAGTAAAGGGAAAAGGATGCAGGAGCAAAGTATAAAGCAAGAACATCACACCTTATTCATCACTTCCTTGGCAAAAATTAACCCTTGCAACAGGAGGAGGATCCACTGTAAGGGTAAAATATTTTTTTTAACCTAAAAGCTGGATTAGTTGTCTACTTTTAAAAATGCACAATTAGGCAGGTCATTATTGCAGAAAGGGACAGCCGATCTCTGTTCTGCAATAAAACCTTCTACCTGCCTGATCGCTCTGGGAAATGGTCAAAAATGCTGCGCTGCCCAATCCCGATTTCACCTGTGTGTGCCAGGAATGTATAAACTTGGGAGTTACAACATCCCAGAAGAAAAGAAGGAAGAAGGTGGCGGCGCCTTGTGACAGAATGGGGACAGGTGAGTATTGTGCGTTTAGTTCCATATTAAACAGTAACTAAATTGATAATCTTTTTTTTTTTTTTTCCTGCTGAGGCGGCTTCTCTTCTCTTCTTGTCCTATAGGCACAACCAGACAGGAAGGGATATACCCTCAAACAGTTGTCCCTATTTTAAAGACATGTTATTTCTGCTTAGACAACAGATCATTTAAAGTAGTACTGAAATAAAATAAATGTAAGCAGGCAGACTGGTATTGCAGAAGAGAGATACTAAGCTAAACAAACTAACCTGCCTGTTTGCAACATTTTGTAGAATGTACACCAAGCTGCACATAACCAACTCAATGTACATTCTTGGCAAACCTTGGTGCCGGAAGGAATACGCTGCCGTACATAAAAAAATGTTACACCATTCCAGTCTGGCTTGTTAAGGATAGATGAAGAACTAAAACCCAAAAAAGGACCTGGTGAAGATGTTGTTGCCATAAAGGGGAACTATAGCCAAAAATTACAAAACTGTAAGCAGGCAGGTCCTTTATTGCAGAAGAGAAAGGCAATGTCCCCTCTACAATAAAATAAACATACCTGCCTGATGGCAATTTTATTAAATACACTCACCTGTCCCTGTTCCATCACAGGCGTTGCTATCACCTTCTTCTGGATTTCCTGACCGTCAGTCACCTTTATTGGCTTAGCCAATAAAGTGTGACATTTGTGAGCGGGAGATCATGCAGTCCTGGCAGTGGATAGCAAACAGACAGTGAATTTGTTTTCTTCTAGAAGGGATATCATCGCCTGTCACTTACAATAAAGACATACTGACAAATAAACAAAGAGGAACTATAGTAGTAACTTCACCAATTTCTCCACAATTAAAAAAAAAAAAAAAAAAAAAACATTCAGAGGGTTTCAGATACACTGTATCAAATAGTAATCTTTGTCTTCTTCATGCAAGACAGACAGAAAGTTAACTTTTAACTACCTGCTGCTATTTATGGTTTTCTTTTACATCATTTAAATGATAAACTATAGACCAGTGTTTCTTGATCTTTTTAACATGGAGGAAACCCTTGAAATACCTTTCATGTCTTGGGGACCCCCTGCTATAATTACTATATGCACAACTTATAGTATATTAGTGTGGTGGTCAGAATTCCACTCACGTTGCTGGCCAGTGGGAATAATATCACCCTTAAGGTGCGTACACACTTCCAATTTTTATCGTTCCAATCGAACGACGAATGATCGATTGGGCAAAAAATCGTTCGTAAAAAAGTAACCAACGACGCCGACGAACGAGGAAAGTCGCTGGAAACGAACGACCGGACCGACGGATCGGATTGGACGACGATCGTTGAACATCGTTCGTGTGTACGGTCGTTCGTTGATCGTCCATGTTCAGAGCATGCGTGATGAACGAACGTCCGTTCACTTTCCTGTCGTGCACATAGTTCCTCTATCGCTCAAACGATCGTATCTATTGTGTGTACAATATCTACGAACGATCGTGTCGTTACCTCTATGTGCAGGATCGGTGCTATACGATCGTTCATATATATCGTGCATGAACGTTCGTCGTTCGTTTTCCAACGATAATAATTGGAAGTGTGTATGTAGCTTTACAGATGAAAAGAGAAATGTTGACTGACCTGAGAGGTACTAATTGATCTTTGCTCAGGGAACCCCTGGCAGCCTCTGGATGAACCCGGATAGGGAATCCCTGATCTATACAATGAGCCTGTATATTTGCAGTATTTCCTGTGCTGTATTTGGCTTTAGTGTGATGATGATGACCCTGAACATGTGTAAGCCATAGCTGTACTGACATTTAACCTCTAGGAAAACATCAGATTAAATCGTCTTAATGACTAATAACCAATCTCCAGTGTAATAATACGGTTTAATTAGAATAAAACAGCACAGAATAGCCAGGCATTCTTCTGATGACATATAATGGAGCACACAGCAGAGATGGCTGTGTATGTAAGGATCTCCCGTGTGCTCGTCACCCTGACAACCATGGAGAAGACAGGCTGCTCCCCAACTATCTAATATTAGATCTCTGTTATCCTATGCACACACCGCCATCATCATCACCCCCGGGAGGTTCGCCGGCACCGTCCCCTGACAGCTCGGGGCAGCAGCTGCTTTGTGCACCATGGCAGCCCATTATCACCAATCATTCACCCAGCACCACCGACTTCTCTTCCTTAAAGAGTCAGTACGATCACACACCCCGGACAGTCATCTGCCATGGGGACTACAAGGTAGTGTCACGTTTGTAGCATTTTAGTCACCAGGAAGCTAATTGTATACATTTGTAAGGTGAGACACGATCCTGCCTGACAGCATTCCCATCAACATGACAGGATGCTAGAGGCTGCATGACGATCCATTACTCCGAGCATTGATCGTGCACTACCTGCCCACACACCGACCACCTGTTATCATCTCTACAGAACACTGAGCGAGCCAGCGTCCGGAGTCAATTCGTATCGTGACAGTTCCATTAACCCGTGCTATGCCGGGGGAGAGGATTCCTCTCATATATGTACCTCGTCGCCGTCGTTTCCCGTCCCATTGCTGGCATACGCCATGTTTTCGGATTCGTCCCCGTGGGTGAATGTAGGGTCACCAAATCTTCCTCGCCGGTCACTTGCAGCCCTGCACAATCGTGGGGAAGGCTGGGCTCAGAGCTTTCAGTGGAAGCGGTCAGGCTCCGGTTCCCTGAATCTCCTCCTTTCTTGTGTGTATCCAATGTGAAGACGTGCTTCCTACAGACACACCTTCTAATAAAACATTTAAATGGCAGCCGGCCTCCTCCGTGCACACAGCTGCCGGCCGGCCTCCATAGGGGTCAGCTCACTCTTATCGCTCCTTATACTTCTAGGAACTTCGCCTATGAGGTGCCTGTGGTGGAGGAGGGCTCGTCTGCAGTCTCCTTCATGTCTGCTTCTACCTTCCAGTCACAGGAAAAATCACATTGCTTTTATATGTTCCTTACCTTCCCCTCAGAGGAACAGTATCATTACTTTCATACCCCTCTGCCCTTCATATCTCCCCTCACAGGAAATGTCCCATTACTTTCATACCCCTCTGCCCTTCTTATCTCCCCTTACCTTCTCTTCAGAGGAAAAGTCTCCTTTGTTTCATACCCCTCTGCCCTTCATGTATCCCCCTACCTTCCCCCCACAGGAAACGTCCCATTGCTTTCATATATTCCTTACATTCTCTTCAGAGGAAAAGTGTCCTTATTTTCATACCCCTCTGCACTTTATGTATCCCCTTACAGGAAACGTCCCATTGCTTTGATACCCCTCAGCCCTTCATGTCTCCCCATGCCTTCTCTTCTGGGGAAAAGTGTCCAAAGTTTCATTCATAGTTCATAGTTTCCCTTCTGTCCCTCAGGGTTGTAGTTTTTAAAAAAAAGAAGAGGGGGCACAGTACTATCCTTGGCGAGCACGCATGCACATCATTGTAATGTAAACGCCTCAATCCAGAAAAAAGTGAGGGCACAGGATGTCCATCTCACTACACCCCTGCTGCCCTTTATATCTCCGCTTACCTTCCCTTCGGAGGAAACCTCACATTGGTTTCATACCCCTCTGCCCTTTATCTCTGCCTTGACCTTCCCTTCAGAGAAAAAAATCCCCTTTGTTTTTAAAAATTCTGCCTTTCCTGTTTTCCATTACTCTTTCTCGAGAGGAAACATCACACTTCTTTCATACCGCTCTCACTTTTATGCATGCCTATCCCTCCCCTTTAGAGGAAACTTCTCCCTTGTTTCATACCCTTCTGTATGTCTGCTTTTATATTCTCTTCAGAGGAAAAGTTTCACTTTCATATGCTCTTGTCCTTCTCATCCTATACCTTCACTTCATAAAAGGTTTCACTTACTTTGTACCCCTATGCCTTTCGTGTTTAGTTCTATTCTCTCTTTAAAGGAAATGCTCCAATTCTTTCATACCCTTATAGAGATCTCTCTTCCCAACTATTCACTCTAAGATCATTACAAAGAACAAAAGAACAAAAGTTTAAGCTCCGAATAAGGAAGGGATTCCTCACAGTAAGGTCTGAGAAAATGTGGAATCGGCTCCCTCAGGAAGTAGTTTCAGCAAATACTATAGATTGCTTTAACACCCCCTAGCGTTCTAATTCCGTTCGTACTTCCACACCAAAAGTGTTACATTTTTTTGCATGGAAACTTATTTTACATTGTAGGCCTATAATTCTTAGGCATAACTATCCAAAATATGTCGAATATATTAATACATTTCATAATAAACTTTAAATAAAAAAACACAAAAATCTGTTAAAGAAAACAAAAGAAACAGGGCCAGCAGGTTGCATCAAAAGTGCATCAAGGGTTTTATTCACTAATACTATTTTCACACAAAAACAGGCAAAATAAAACAAACAGCAAAATAAAGACTGGCCACTTGGCTACTAAATAACTTTTAGTTCCCTTTACTAACAATCCAGCCCAACCTAGTGCTGTGCAGGACTTAAAGGCCCTAACCATACAGCTTTTACAACAAACTCTGTCTCTTGACTCACACAGTTCACCTTAGCCCTCCTCCCAGCCGAGACAATTACACTTGAATATCCCCAGGCCCCTTTAGCTCCCCCCTATGGCCAAGAAGCTTACTGTCATTCAACCTGGTACTTCAGCACCCCCTTCAGGTCAAAAGGAAAACTGTCCGATTACATAGAAAAATACTCTGTATATCACCTGTATCTGGGGCAAATGTACCTATCATCCTGGGGTGAAGCCCTGGGTCTTCGTTGGCCAGCTGTTACAATATAAATAAATATATATATATATATATATATATATATATATATTATATAAAGATTTCTTTGTATTGGACTCAATACAGCTATTTTGTATTGAATCCAATACATAATTATTTGAATTTCCCAACACGCTTGCACCAATGTCACCGGGAAACCCCGGAGAATGTCTCTGCAGTCGCCGGCTGGAGATATGAGGAAGAAGACATGTCCCAAGAACCTGCAAGGACCAGCAGGATGCCAGGGGATGCCAACAGAACAAGGTAAGCATTTTTTTTTTTAAAGTTTTTAGCGACCCTGAGTTGGTAAATGGTAAATGCATCCGAGTCACACTCGGGATTACCACTAGGGGGGTTAAGAAAAGGCTGGATGCGTTTCTAGAAGCACAGGATATAACTGGGTATTAGGACCTTAAAGTAAAGCAAGGGTGCCCAAACATTTTGCAAAGAGGGCCAGATTTATTGAGGTGAAAATGAGTGGGGGCCAACCACTAACCACGGTTAGTCTGGGTGTGGTCTGCACGGTTCCCGCACAGCACACGCCCACTATAATGACATAGGTGATTTCCTGTGCACACATGGGGACTCCCGTCCTGCCGATTATGCCCGCCGATCAACTTTAATATAATATAAAATAATTTTTTTGTACGCGTGTATTTTATACCATGGTCAACAGTGCTGGCGGGCCCCATATTATTGATTTTATGACAGAGGCTGCGGTGGAAATCTAAATACGGCCCCCGGGACTTTGGACATGCCTGACTTACATCTATTTCTAGTTAATATCTTTCAAGTACATTCCAGTCTGAGAAACAAAGGTGTAACATGCTGAGCTCCTGTCTGTCTGCTCCTTCATTTGGTTATTGAGGGGCCCAATAGGGTTTGCAGGAGATATGAAAACAACTGCGGCAGTGCTGCTGCCAAGAAAAGGAGCATTCAGGACAGGCTGACACCAGTATAGGTCCGCCTGCAGCTTTGACATTACCATGCAAAGAAGCTTGGCAACCTACCTTCATCCTCCACAGGACAGGAACACACTGTGTGTTTGTAATCCCCTACATTTGTAGTGGGTGTGTGCTGTGCGGGACCCTCACGGACCACATCCACTCTGATTCAAAGAACGTCCTCTGCACAGAGTCTGGTGTCAGTGTGGACTCTGTGCAGAGAACTTTCTTTGAATCAGTGTTGGCACGGTCCGTGCGGGCCCTGCACAGCACACGCCCACTACAAACGTATGGGATTACACACACACAGTGTAGCGGGAGTGTCCACACTGACACCAGACTCCGTGCAGAAAACGTTCCTTGAATCAAGGCGGGTGTGGTCCGTGCGGGTCCGCACAGCACACGCCTACTACAAATGTAGGGCCGCAAATAATTCATTTCAAGACAGAGGCTGGGGACCAGTAAAAACCTGAACACAGGCCGCAACTGGACATGCCTGAAGTAAAGATAACAAAGTCTGTTGATCCAGGGAACATCTGATTGTCTCATGTTGGAGCAAACAACTATATCCATAGGGTTTTATTTCTGAGATTTGTTTATTTCTCTAGTGGTTGAACTTGATAGACTTTTGTCAGCCTATATTACTATGTAACCATGCAACCTTTCTCCCATTGCTATTATACCCCTCTCCCCTTCATATGTCCCATTACCTTCTCTTCAGAGGAAAAGTCCTTTTTGTTTCTTACCCTCTCCCCTTCATGTTTTCCTTCACTTTCTCTTCAGAAGAAAGGTCCCACTTCTTTCATACCACCTTGTCCTTCACACTTGCTTCTACCTTCTCTTCAGTGGAAAGTCCCACTTCCCTCATAACCTGATTTTTTTTATGTCTGCCCATACTTTTCTTTAGAGAAAACATCCCACTCGTTTCATATTCTTCTGTATCTCTGCCTATACTTCTCTTCTGAGAAAAGGTTTCACTTCCTTCAAACCCCTTTGTTCTTCATGTCTGCCCCTACCTTCCTTTCAGGGGAAAGGTTTCTTTGTTTCATACCTTTTTGTTTGTATGCCTTTATGCTTTGTTTAGGGAAAGTTTCACTTTGATACTCATTTTTTTCTTTTATGTCTGTCTTTACTTATTCTTCTGGGAAAAAGTAATCACTTTAAAAAAAAAAACAAAAAAACTATACCCTTCTTTTAGAGGAAAACCAACTTGTTTCACACACTGCTCTAATCTCATCCATTACTTCCATATTCTCATCCATATATTCCATATACTTATCACATACAGAACGTGTGAAAAATGCTGTAATGTGAGGACATTTTCAATATTAAAATGAATACTTATTAATTACCAACCTACAAATATAATTAGCAGAAGAAAAAAAAAAACACATCAGATCAATACCTTTTGTTGCTTTTACTTTAAAACAACATCCAGTCTCCTGGAGACACACCCATAGCATACAGTTATAGTGTATCTGATCTCTGGTGTTTGTATTTCTAAGATATGAATAACTACATACCTTTACTCTGCCTCTGTTAAATCTCATTCCTCAGATATTCCTCATTAAAGTGGAACTATAGAAGATTGTGAACAGGTAGGATTTTTATTGTAGAAGGGGATGGCAATAAACCTCTTACTTGCTCTCTAGGGCTGCTGGGACTGAATGAACATCTTGTGTGCCTGCCAAGGAGTCACGTCATCGCAACCTGGCCATTGAAGATGCCTGAAGATCTGTCAAATGGAAGAGAAGCGGATAAAGTTCCAGGCAGTGCCTGTGATGGAGCGAGGATAAAGAGGAACTAAACCATAATAAAAAAGTTGTGCCCGGGCAGGTAAATTTTTTTTCCTGCAGAAGGGACATAACTTGTCCCTTCTGCAATATAGTAACTGCCTGCTCACAATTTTTTTATGGTTTAGTTCCTCTTTAAAATACTGTAGCACTCTGTGGGTGTGCCCAGACATTTTATTTTGCTTTGTCATGCCAGTCTTACTTTTTGGTGGACATCTACTGATTTGTGCCAATGCAATTCTGCACATGCACTCTGTAGTCATGTCTATTGAACCACACCTAGCACTGATGTCATTCTTGCCTTTTTTGCAGGCCTTTGACATGTGAAAAGGGATGCAGGCCTTTCCACAGCATAGGAGAAAAGGCTACGTACACACATGCAATAATTGTCATTGGAAACAAACGATTTACGACCGACCGTTTGATAATCGATACCCAAAAAAGTGCACGACGGTGACGATGAACGAGGAATGTCGCTGGAAACAAACGACCGTCCTGGTGGATCTGTTTGGGTGATGATCGTTCGCTCTCTATTGTGTACGGTCATGTAGTGATCGTGGATTGTTTTGCAGTACACTTTCTCCGCTACATGTCACTGCCTGCATCGTTCTAACGATCGTATCTAGTGTGTGTACATTAATGGTGGATTATTTTTAGTTAATTAGTTCAAAATAATCATGAGTAACACTGGTGAACGCATTTTATGTTGAGTTAGATCTTACACTTGTTTTTTTACTAATTTGTGGGTGGTAAATCTAGAAATGACCCCGTCTTTTTGCTATCACATCCAGTTTTCACGATACAGGGTACCCTCCGTTTTTGTCAAAAAACATACACATTTTACATACAATGAAAAAATAATTAAATAACTTGAATGTACTGTTTATTTAGGTTTCTTTTGTTCATACAAAGGATTTATTGTTACTCTATGACATTTTTTTTTACAGTAAAACATTAAAAAATTAATTGGGTAAGCGGTTAAGGTAAACATTTACGCTTATAGCTTTTCCTGGAGTGTTCAGTGTTAGGACAATCCCGCCGGATGCTCCAACAATAGTCAGCCATCATATGTACATCCCATCTACCCTGATACCATCCTTCCATGACCTTTAAATCTTTGTGGAATCATTCACCTTGCTCATCACTGACTGCACCAAGGTTTTCCTGGGAAGTTTGACAGCTATGCAGAAAATGCACCTTGATGCCCATATTGCAACCAAGCATTTTGTAGCTCTCCAAGAGTTTCTGAACAATGTCTGTGTAAATATTTGCTTGTGTGTTTCCAAAAAAGTCCTTGACAATGGCTCTCAATCATAACCAAGCAATCTTTTCCACTTCTGACATTGTCCTGATGAAATGTTCATCTGTTCATCTGATGATGTTCATCTGTGGACCATGAAACACACCGGCCTTTATTTTTTAAAATGACAGGCTAGGAAATGCCAAAATTAGGTACTTGAAACAGTCTCCTTCAGTTGGCAAAGCTTACCGAACTGCTTCATCAGACCCAGTTTCCTGTGCAGAGGCAGGAATATAATATTCTTTCTATCAAGTGGCTCATATAGAATGTTTGGATCACCTGGTTTTAGGGCAGATGTTGGAGGCCAATTCTTTTCCACTCAATGGGCCTGATTTATTAAAGCTCTCCAAGGCAGGGGAGATTTCACACTTTCATCAGTGAAGCTGGGTGATCCAGCAAACCTGGAATAGATCTTGTCCGAAATACAAAACATTTGCTTGGAAAAAGCAAATTTCTTTGATTGAAACCATTCCAGGTTTTCTGTATCACCCAGCTTCACTTGTGAAAGTGTATCCTCTCCAGCCTTGGAGGGCTTTAATAAACCAGGCCCAATGCCTCTCACGAGCTCTGCTGTCCCACATGCATAGATAACAGGGATACTTGGTATATCCGTTTTGCTGACCAGGAAGGAAGCATACCATTTTAAGGTGAACACAGATAACCCAATTGTGTTGGTGATATTGCAAGAACTCAATGACTCTCATTATGTCTGCATATTCTTCACAAAGAGAAACTAAATGACCAATTGGGACTGACCCAATTTTTTTGCCATTGTGAAGGAGGACACACTTTAAGCTTCACTTTGAGCTATCGATGAATAGTCGCCATTAGGTTGAGTTATAGATTGGAATTCCCAATTCCTCGATAAAACCAGGTATGTTATGGCAATAAACAAAGCCACTGTCAGTTTTAAAGTACTGCAGAAATGAAATGTCTCTGGTTGGAAAGTACGATACCTTTGTTACTTTTCAAGTACGTTTTTCTCACGCAGTCTTGATGCTAGGAGTTCAAAGCCTTCTTCCATAGTCCCAAATCACCTGCCAAATCACTCAACTCATGCTGATTAAATCCCTTACCATCAGAGTCCTCTTCAACTTCAAACTCTTCATCATTGTTGTCACCTAGTTCATCACCATAATTATGTTCTTCAAGAGAGGGTAGTGTAACCAAAACCGGCACTGGGATTTCATCTGAATGAGCCACTGGGCGTATAGCCAATGGTAGACTAGGATACTCTATGTTACATTTATTTTTCTGGTTATATCCTGAACATTTCATTATACAAATGTAACAGTCACTGAAATGATCTCCTGGCTCTCGCCAAACCATAGGTATACCAAATGGCATCTTATCACATGTTCCCTTTGTCCATTTCCGTAAACCCTCAACACACCGCACACCTTATGAGGAGCCCAAGACTTATCTTGATCACCAAGTCTAACTTTGAAATATGCCAAATAGGCTTGCTCCACAAATGTGCTGATGTTCGCCCTTTGACTGGGAATGGTGAAACTGCCACAGATATAACAAAATGAATCAGGGTTGTTTAGGAACTTACGACAAGAAACAGCAGAGCCAGACATGATCTGAAAGAAAGGAAATACCGTATTTTCCGGCGTATAAGACGACTTTTTAACCCCGAAAAATCTGTGCCAAAGTCGAGGGTCGTCTTACACGCCGGGTACCGGTACTTACCTGCAGCTTGTCCGGCGTCCCCGCGAGTCGCGTCCCCGCGAGTCCTCCTGTGCAAGCTGCACAGGAGAACGCGAGCCTGCACAGGAGGACGTGAGCCTGGATTGGCTCTCCAGTGGAGAGCCTGGATTGGCTCTCCACTAGAACACGCCCATTCATTAAAGGAAAAGCGCCCATTCATTCCTTAGAACTAGTACTGTACTGTTCCTTCTGCCTCTCAGTTCTCGCACAATAGCCAGATCTGACAGGCAGAAGGAACAGTACAATACTGGGCGTATAAAACGACCCCCAACTGATTGGTTAGAGTGGGGGGTCGTCTTATATGCCCAGTCGCCTTATACGCCGGAAAATACGGTACATGTGCTAGTAGAAAAATACATTTTGCTTATTCACTACGTAGAGCAGCGCACAACCTCTGACCACACTGTCTTGCGTGTAAATAAATATACAATACAAATACTACAGTAATTGTAATTGCTACAGTAATTGCATGATATAAGTGGTAGAGAGAAAACCCGACATGATAGAAGAAAACTAACTGCTATTTCAGAATCAGCATACCTATTTCAGTGTAAATTAGCTTAAAAATTGAAGTTAACAAAAAATTATTTTCAAAATTGTTCCCCAATTTAATCGTTGATTTGTCGTTAGTCGTTTGTTTTCTAACGACAATTATTGCACGTGTGTACCTAGC
This sequence comes from Pyxicephalus adspersus, assembly GCF_032062135.1. Classification (NCBI taxonomy): domain Eukaryota; kingdom Metazoa; phylum Chordata; class Amphibia; order Anura; family Pyxicephalidae; genus Pyxicephalus; species Pyxicephalus adspersus. Next base: position 39,139,526 of record NC_092860.1, read on the forward strand.
CTAAGCCGGGAATTGCTGGCGCAGCACCTCATTAGCTTGAAGGTGACACAGAATAGTATTTTGTATCAGAAAGGTGATGGGGGGAATCCTTTAATCTAAAAGGTACATCAGTCTAACTCATAATTAAGTTTCTTCTTTTTTGTTTTTTTAAACCTATAATTTAATTTATGAGTATAGGTCAGGTTACCATACAAATACCTTTTATTTAAAACACACATCTAGAGTTCAGATACATTTCAAAGCTGAACTCCATTACACAGCCGAATACAAAAAATTAAATACATATACGGCAGCTGTGTTACGGACAAAGGCCTATGTAAAAATGGAAAATCCATTCAAGCAGAGAGGAAATTTTGACTGTTACCCTGCTTTAAGTAACATTTAAAAGACCTACCCCTGTGAAATGAGCATCAAACCCATGTCCTCATCTTTCTCTCCCTTCCTCCAAGCAGCATGTCCTATTGTACTGCAAAACAATCAACTGGTTCCTTGTGCTGTCACTCCCTCTCTGCAGTACATGGACTGCAATCCCTGATACCAAGGTATATTTCAAATTTGAAGTGTAAATTTAATGATGTAGTGGGCAGTGTGGCCTGGATTTTCGCTTTAAAGGAGTCTGCAGGCATATGGTTTGGAACATGTTTAAACAATTTTACCAGACAGATGCCAATGATCAACAAGATAACATGTAGGTTAAAAAGCAATTATTAAAGGCTGATTCCGATCTTTGAGTTGGGGTAACACGTGATACTTTTTAATAGTTTTAATTTATAAAGGATTGTGTGTTTTTTAGCATGTTAGGCTGTCTGGTCAAGCCATTTTCAGCAGGCTGCCTTAAAGTAATGTATGTGTGTTAGTGTACCACATATACCTGGATGGGCCCTCAATCAAACAGAATAGGCTGTGTAAAGAGAGTAAAACTAGGTTGGTGCTCTGAAGCCTAATCAACCTCTGGGCTCCAGAGAGCTACAGAAACAACAGCTTCATATCTGCTGTAAAAAATTCAGCTCCAGTGCTGCAACAGCAAAAGTTCTGTTACATCTTAAAAATGATTGAGAGCTCCTCAGCTCAGCTACAAGTGCAAAGAATGCAAAAAGCTGACTTGACATGCCTTTTTTTCATTCTTTCAAAGAAAAAAATCTAATTTTGAATAGGTACTACAGCAGCATGTTGGAGCATCACCATATAAGACTAAAGGTTTGTTCTGAAAACACTTGGCACAAGCTATAACAAATTTATTTTAGAATTGATTCAGTGCAGGTTCGCTTCCATTAATCATCAATATTTTTTTTGTGTGAACTAATTTCTTATAGGGCCTCTCAAACTAAAGTGAAAGCTTTTCTTGCATTATATATGCAATGGATAGATTTCAACCCTATGAAGTATTTCTATATCTGCAAGAATAATTTACGTTAGAGGGGGAAACGTTATTGGCCATTTCTGCCTAAGGGGTGGCAACTGGGGTACTACGGAAGTATGGTAGGGTTTGTGATTACTGACCTTGAACTTTCCCCAAACTCCTGGGAAGTTACAACTCTTCCTCCCTAAAAGCTTTGTTTCATGTCCTTTTTGAAGTTTTTTCCTTGACAGCAGTTGAATCGTACCTGCCTAATGAGGCCTTTGGATAGTTAGTTGCCTGTCAGGAATCAATAGATATGACAGGCAAAAAGGCTTTATACAGTTCAATGATCATAGTTCATCTGTAAATATCACAGGTTTCTGCTCAAACTGTAATGCTGTTTACTCATATAAAGGAAAAGTATGGTTTGTATTAATCCTGTACACTTAGAACATTTGTCATTCTAAAATATTTAGTTCTCATTGTAAAGATTTTGTCTTTGGCCTTGTCTCTGTTGTCCCAGGACAGAAAAAGAGCATACCTGAAAACTTTAAGGATGATATAAGCTAAAAATGTCATGACTGTGCAGATGTTAGTGGCAATTGAAAGCAGAGAAAAAAAATGTTGGCATAATTTGGTAGTGACAGGCCTGCAGAGGATTACAATATAGCAAAATGGTCCACTAAACTCACTTGACATTTAATGGGCAACATTGACGATAAATAGACAGCAAATAGTAAAAGATGACAATATATGAGCAACAAGCATTTACCTGAGGCTTCATGTGCTCACTATGAGGACAATTGTTATATGTGGGCAACAAATTTGCAACTGATGGGGTGATTACAGTGAGAGTGACAAAAAGTCAATTCTCTTTCCCACTAACCTGACCTTTACTTTTTTAGACCTTCAGTATAGTAGCATCCTGTAGTTTCCTTCCTATGGATCTACAAGGAGAGAACACAGACCTGGTTTGCTGACAAAAACCGGACCTGAAATACTCATTTTAAGAAGTTTAGGGTACGTAGATCTGTAGCCATTTATTGCTACCCTGACAGCGGTCCCCAATCTTTCAGACCTCACAGACCACTAAATTCACAACTTTAAATCCCGAGGACCATTAATATGAATTTTTTAAAAAAGATAAATACATTTGTAAAATAATGATCTTCCTAATGGTGCCTGATTCATTGATCAGCTCACGGTTAAGTGAAGTATTTACTTTTGTTACTATTATCAATATTTGCATTATCTTAGGTATTACTAAAGAAATGCAAAATATTTGTTTGCTTTTTCTCACTCATTATGGGTTTATTTAATTGGAATCTAAGACCAAACAATGATAGTTATCAAAGTCAAACTATTTGATGCCAATAAATATAACTGTTAAAGAAAATACACAAAGTTAAGGTCATACCTAAAAAAGCATCTGGGAAATAAAAAATAAAGTGAAACAATCGGATGAGAATCAGTATTCGCGGAGCGGGGTGACTGTTGTAATGATTGAAACAATACTGAAGTGTACTGCTCGGCAATGCCTCATACAACCTAAGACTAACCTGACGTCACGCTGCGTCTCCCTTGTTTTTCCGTCTCTAGTATAGTTCGTGAATTTAATGCAATATAAAGGTGAAAATTGTCATTCAGAATATAGGAATTTATTAGAATATTATTTTTGTTTTATTATTTGTATAACATAAAAATGTCCAAATTTTTCTGTGAACCACCAAAATTTTCTTGCATATGACCAATTGTCTGGAATACATAAATAGTAACCCAGGTGAGCACTAAAAAAGATGGAAACTTCAAAGATTTATATTACAATGACCTGGTTTGCGAGGTGAGGTAGCAATGATGACATTAGTTTACTTTAGTCAGAAAGGTCATTTATGTATCTGACAGTAACTCCCAACCAACAGCCTGGAGTAATTTATTTTTATGAATCATAGTTTCTGGCTGGAGTCTGGAGTTATTTTATCTAAAAAAAAAGGTTCAAGTGGCCTTAATAAATACAATTGACTTTTACATGTTAGTTACTTTTACATGTTGTTTACATGCTTTTGGAAATTGCTATTTGTTTAGAACGGGTTCACACTGTTGTTACTGTAGCAGTGTATGGTATGCTGCATGTTACCATGAAGTGCATCAAGGCAGCCTATTATTTTGAATGGGCTGCTTTATTGCATGGTATTGCAAAAAAGGGTGCAGGAACTTTATTTTCAAATACAGTCCACCACAACACATGGGAGTACATTGTTATGTATTGCAGAGTGCTGCATACCCATCCATAGACCATTCAGCGTTAATGGCAATGCATCACACATTACAATGACATATTTGTGTTTAACATTTATCAGCTACATGGATTTTATATTTAATTAAAAATACGAGGATGAAAGAGATTATAAAATGTCACATGAACACATTTTTTTAGGATGTGCATTAAGATATTAATTAAGATGTTACAAGACATTTAATGAATAATTTATTACACTATTCAGAAATTTGTTTTGCAATTATAAAGTGAATTACATATTGACCTGTGTTATAATAAATACATTATAGTCATGTGATGTTGCACTGAAATGAAGGACTGCTTTTTATCTCTATTTCTCCCCAGTTGCAGAAGCTTAGTTACCGCTTTACTCAGTTGAGCTTATTTAAACAATGTGGTCAGCCCTGTTCTAACTTCAGGCAATGAAAACAGCTCTTAGCTACAAACTGCACATTTTCCAACACCATTGGCATGGTGAGGTTGAGCTTACAGTGAGAGGGGAATACTTGAACTAAAATAGAGCCTACTTGATATATATACAACTTACACGTCTCAACACTTCTGCCAACAAAATACACCTTACAATGTATGTAAAAGTAACCGCCCAGTGCAGTGGCCAAGAGAAAAATAATAAATACCCCAGCATAGTGTGCGCGGAAGCAAGGAGTCTGTATAAAATGTAGCGTTTAGAATTGTATTGTACAGAGTGCAGGGGGGTCAGGCATGTGTAATGTACATGGTGCTTCAAGGGTCAGGATAGTGTAATTTACAGAGTGCAGGGATCAGAGATGTGTAATGTACGTGGTATAGGGGTCAGAAATGTGTAATGTGCATGGTGCTTTAAGGGTCATGGTGCTAAGAGATATTCTAAAAATGATTTTTTTCACATGAAAACACATTTGAATATTGAGCATTTTTCAGTTTTGACCCTAAGGTATTAGTAATTCAGATTTATTACAAGGTTACAGTTTGAGTCATAAATTCTTCCGATCCTCCTCATTAAACCCTGTTGTACCATAAAAAAAGATTAATATTCAGAACAAAGTTAGTTCTATTCTTTTCAGCCATCCAGTGCACATTTTTTTAGATGCTATATTTAGTGTCCAAAAATGGTTTGCCAAATGCCTCCATACCCCTACACACATGACACCACCCTTTCTCCAACTTTTTAAAATGAGGGAACCCTTATAATAGCATGATGGTCAGTGGGAAGAATGCCACCCCTACAGATAACCAAATGGTGACATTGAGTGATGCTCATGGTAGCAGGGACCCCTAGCAACTTCTAGAGGAACCGGAGTTAAAAAACACTAATCTCGCCCTTTTTTCTCTATCTTGTCCCTGACCCACCTCCTTTAGTTCTTTCCACTATAATGAACCAGTCAGTCTGCATGCAACCAGTCTACATGGGAATTCACTCTTTTCTAAACTGATATCCAGAATGTTCAGATACTGTCACTGTCTTCTATGAAGGCAGAAATAGCAGGGGGAGCACTGGCAAGGTGATTATAACTTGTGTGGGGTGGAGGGGTGCTTTACAAAGGTACTGTTACTGAATGGGCATGGTGACGGTGTTTATGCTTATTTTTTTTGTTTTTTGTTGATAGTGTTGTATTAAGCTATTATATTCTATTGATGGGCATATAAAGAATAAGACATAGTTTATGGGTGTCACAGTTGGTTCAGAGGTCAGCACTTTTGCATCAATGGAACCCAGGTTTGAATCTTGGCCAAGACATCTGTATGGAGTTGTGCTTGCCTGGGTTTGCTCGGGGAACTCCAGTTTCCTCCTACACCCAAAAAAAACATGCCGTTAGTTTGATTGGCTTTTAATCAAAAATTGACCTTAGACTGTGGTAATGACATATGACTATGGTAGGGAAAATAGATTGTGAGCCCCTTTGAGGTACACTTAAGGATAATAATAATGATAATGGACATTGTAAAGTGCTGCATAATGTGTCAGCACTATATAAGTATAGGTAGTCCCCGGGTTAAGGACATCCGACATACAGGCGCCTCCTAGATACGAACGGGCTTCCCTGCTTTTTTTTTGCTAAGATTAACTCACAGTGAGGATTTTATACAGTAAATGACACCACACTGCCTAATAATATGTTGAGACAAACATCTGTTCTGATTGCATTTATTAAAATAATGTACCTGTTCTGACTTACATACAAAATTTGTAGAGGATGACACAAACCAGTGGATTGTTGGTTCTATTAGAAATGTCATGCTGCTGTATGGAGCTGTCTGTGAAATGTTACAAATGTCACAATGCTTTATTTCCTTACCATATTTGGCCAAACTCTTCCCCATGATTTATAGTTTGAGTTATAAGTCATTTACAGCACAGTTTCTCTTTTTAGTCATTCTGCATTGTTCTATAACCGTAGTACCGGTTCATATATTGGTTCAGCACTACAAGCATCACCACAGAGATAAACGGCGCTCTCAGCGGCAGACGTAAGAAGCGAAAGGAATTCTGGGAGACGAGGCGTCAGGGACTACAATTCCCGGCATGCACCAGTACAGAGCCGGCTGTGCAGCATGGCGGAGGAACTCCTAGAGAATGTTCCTGTGTTTGAAGTGACAAATGTGACCACACAGAAGATTCACATAGGCTCGTTCGGTGCGCTATGGAGGGGCTGTCTAAGTGAGTGTGATGTGAACCTGGCTGAGGAGAACCCGCAGGAGGTGGAAGATGAACAGCTGGCAGTGGAGCTGGACTGTCATGTGGATACGGCTGCGGAGATCAAACAGCTGTGCAGGTTATCACCCGCTCTTCTTTCTTCACTAGCTGCACTGCTAGACTAGAAGTGCACAGCGACCAATCAACTTCCTGCTTTCATTTTCTCTGCGCTGATGTGATTGGTAGCTGTGACTAGAAGCTGTTAAAGCGTACTTCAACTCAGAATTTTAACTTTATATAAAAAGTGTACACAACTCTTATGTAGGGTAAAAATTATATTTGTTTTTTTTAAGTGCAAAAAAGGTAAAAAAAAAAAAGTGCAGCACTTCACCCTAATTGTCGATTAAAATCAATGGGAGCACAAAGCCTCCCTGGATACCTAGTCACATGTCCTGGGGGGCTCCAGAGGGGTACAGAAGGAGCCTTTTCATGAAAAGAGAAAATTTGCCAATCTTACTCATGCGCGGTGAGATTGGCAAGCTTTTTTTCAACCTACGTCACCCAATCTCGTGCTTGGGTTGGGTGATGTAGGAAGAAGAGGCGAAGATGGAACCGCTTGGCGTGCCGGCTTTGGGACGACGCGGGACTAGATGAGACACATCCAGGTGCATCGAACTGCCCTGCGGGATAGTAGGTAAGTGTGTTTTTTTTTTTTTTTGTTGTTTTGGGTAGTTTTTGCATTTACTTCCTCTTTAACCTCCAGTGTTTATCATTGTTGTATTCCTATATCCTATGTAAAGCAGGGCTCAACCCAGAATTTTTTAAAGCTGGGTGGGAAGAAATTGTAGGTGGGTGGCAGCCCCTGTACTATGACCCAACTTTTCAGGTAACATCTGGGTGGTTAGTGAAAGTTGCTGGGTGGGTCGCCCCACTAGAAAGGGCTAGGGAGAACACTGTAAAGGTTACCTATATCTTTGTATAATTATTCATTGAAAATTATTCTTTCAAAAGATCCCCTATCAGCTCTCATAAAGTGGAATTAGAGTCCCCTATAGACAAGTGTTTTTTTTTTCATAACATATTCATTTGCCCAGTCTTCTTCCTGGTATGATGTCTGCAGCTGTCTTTATTGCTTGGTGGGGATAATATAAGAAGTCCTGACAGACAGGCAGAAGGATCTATAGAAGCCTTCTTAGTCTCTTCTGCCATTAAAGGTGAACTAACCAACTCACCAGTCCACTCTCCAGCACTAGGGGTCACCATCTTCCTTCTCTTCCTCCGGGTATGCACAGAGGAAGCCGGGATTACTTGGTTTTTCTGGCAATCAAAGCTTACCCTGCCCATGCACAGCTCAGCTCTGATTTCTGAAACTCAAAGTGATCGGGCAGGTAAGACGCGTTATCGCCGGTCCCTTTCTGCAATAATGACCTGCCTGATCATACAGACCTAAAAGTGGAAGTTTAGTTTACATTTAGGAAAGCCTACCAGACATGACTTTTTTCTTAAGTGGACCTTACCTTTTAATGCTGCAGGAGGGCCAGGGCATATTATTACTGAGTAACTTAAACGCAATGGCCGCAGCTTGCTTCTGGCCTGAATACAGATGTGATCTCAGCAGCTGTAAAGTGCATGGATGAGGAGCTCCTTCCCCAAAAAGTGCCCAAGCATTCCAGTAGCCACTTGAACCAGGGCAAACTGTTAAAGTTGGCTGTCAAATGGGGTTGAGTATAAATCTAATCAATAATCTTCCCTCTGTTACCCAAACCAAAGGCCTCAACCTCCTGAGCATTTTTGGTTCAGTGCTGTCAAACCATGTCACTCTGGTCAGGGAAAGAAGCTGGTTGAATTACATTTTTTGTTTGATTTGTCGTGATAAAATGCAGGGGGGGACAGCTGGGGTCTAATAGAGAACCTGCGTGCCAGCCTCCTTGTGACCGCAATAAAATTTAGTGAAAAAAGGTGTCCTAAAAGAAAAAGGGGAAAAAAACAAATTGTTAAAAGGATTCATGTTTGTATGTAAACAGCAGTCTGATAACGCCTATTGGGTATTGCCAAACGTGTTGGAATAAGAGGTAGAATTCTAGCGCCATATAAAGACTTAAGTTCACACTGGTAACAGGAGCAGTGGCTTTTGGGAGCTTGCGCATTGCCAACCACTAGGTAACTAGCATTGCTGCATTGGTTGTTAGGGTACCAGAGTTTAAACATTTTACAGTGGGCTGTGCTGAACCACCTGGTTCAAGGATGTGAGGAAGTGATAACTTCAGTGTCCATCTTAACACATTTTAAGGATTGACTGTAAACTAATAGGATTGGTAAAGTGTCACCAATACCCTTACCTCCCATCTGTTTTAATGTTCCAGCCTACCTCACTTTCTTTGGTATATGACACATCAAGGAGTGTCAGATACTTGTGACCATCATGGTTCTTTCATCTGGACCCTACATCACTTCTGAGGTCTTTAGTGAAAAAGCAGTAAAAGAAATAGGGTGCTATGATAACTTATTTAAGGTAGCTTATTGGTAACTTTTTAATTTATTACTCCTCTAGCAATACCAAAGTCTTTTACTTTTCTATTCTGCCAGATACATTTAGAAATACCCAGGGGGGTTGCTCGGCTCCCCTACAAACTGTGTGAAGAAAATCCTATTCGGTCCCGTTGGTGTGTTGTCTTTTAACGCATCCCAATATGGTAGAAAGTTTCTCCAAAGAAGTGAATGTGAAAGAAGCAGGGAGCAGCAGCTGTGTGCTGCACTATAGTTGGCACTGTGTGCATCTTGCAGGATTGTGGACACCGTTTACTATGGTGCTGGAAGCAGGGGGGTGGGTTGACTAAACGGTAATTCTGCAAAGGTATAATTATCCATAAAATAGGTAATTGTAAATATTGGGCCTGATTTATTTAAGCTTTCCAAGGCTGGAGAGGTTACACTTTCATCAGTGAAGCTAGGTGATCCATCAAACCTGGAATGGATTTCTTTAAAATCATTTGCTAACAAATGTTTTGAATACTGGACCAGATCCATTCCAGGTTTGGTTGATCACCCAGCTTCACTGATGAATGTGAATCCTCACTTGCCTTGGAGAACTTTAATCAATCAGGCCCATTGTGTTATTCACACTTTTCTCAGTCTTTTCTTTTCTAAGCTATGGCTTACTATGAGCATGATGCTTTTGTGTGCGCCTTCCTACTAGTCTGAGATATTTTTATCAATAAAAAGGTATTTGCAACAACCAAAATTCCATTTATGAAATATCAGTGACTGGAAACTTTGAGATGAAAGAAGCACTGCATTCCCTACTCTATTTTTAAACTTTTAGTTATTTTCTGTTCTGCTTTTTGGATATATGTATTGCAGCTGTGCTTTAGGTGAGAGTACATATTTACTCATTACAATTTCCTGTTTTTTTTCATTTATTTATATGCAGCTTTGTAAGAGAAACGTAATTCAGTAAATGGGGAACAAACGATTCTACATGGATCCGGGGCCTTGCTAGCTTCCCCTTAAAGATTTAGCATTTACATGTTTGACAGCAGGCAGCAAAGAGCATTACTCAACCACCTACTGCCACCATCATTTATTCTCCATTGGGCTGCTGCGGGTAAGATGCTATATGTAGCATTTCACCCAAAGTAATACTGTGGTGTAAGGAAGCAGTAACTTAAACCTAGCCGCCAGTCTGAATGTAGCCTAAACCTATTTCTTAGATATAAACAAATCTATTTTGGTTCTTGCTTGTTTTCTATTTGCCAAAAAGAAGGAGCAACATTTTCTAGAGGCAGTGACTGGAATAGGAACATCTTTCTTGTATTGCATTTTATGTAATTGGAAAGCATTATCAACCTCTTAAAGTTCACAGGTAGGCCACATCTTCCATTAATGACATGCCTGTTCCTTGTGTAGGCTTAGTGTCTGTGTCAGAACTTACACTTAGCTAACACTCCCCCCAAGGCCTGGTAACTGGCCTTTCAGGTGCTGTACCATGCCTTATAAGAGGAAGGGAATGTATCAAGTATTTTACAGGGTGGATGGATACTGTAGGAATATAGAATAATGTGCTTTTAGAGGAGCGGGTTAATTTGTTGTTTATCTTTACATTCACCTAGTTTAGATACCTGTGTGTGTCTTTATTTACTTTTTTCTCTGCAGCATGCACATGCTCTGCTCTCACTGTTCCACTTCGCTTGCATATCCTCTTGCTTTCATTTATCCTGGAGCTTGTGATTTGCTTCCCCCCTTAATTCAACGATGGATGTCTAAATCCCAAACTATCTTGACAAAATTCTGTTATAAGGGGTTGGTTAAAAAATCCTCTGCCTGGTTTACTCCCTGACCAAATTTTTTTGGAAATTACCCAGAGTTTTCACCCTTCACTTTTGCACTGGCATGTAAATAGAGCTTTATCCAGCAAGGATATTTAAATATATCACACTCAAAACCGTATTAAAACTCTATCAATGGTAATGATGAAGAAGAGGAGAGATTTTAATAAATTATTCTGTACCAAAAATTAGGGATCTCTTTAGTTATACATTTTGATTACATAGGACTTTTCTTTAAACAGTGGGCATTTTTACATTCTGATTCCTGTGCATATATGGCATCATAACTATCAAGGAACTAGAGAATGAAACCCTGAAAGTGTTCTTTTTAATTGTACAGACTTTACTGACACTGTCACTTGGCACTTATAAAGAAGACACGGACACACTTTATTTGAACAGTTTAATTGCATAAATGTTTTAATAATAAAGGGCAACTTACAAGCATGACTTGGAGCAGTTTCTGTACTGTTCAGCGATTCTTTTTTTTTTCCATTTTAATTGTCTAAAAACATCAGGGTTCATACAAAAAATAAAACAATTGTACAGTATGGGTCAAAGGTATACAACCAAAAATACATGTAAAGTGCAATAAAAAAAATATAAACAGGATTGTGTATAACCAAATGGAACCTGAGTATTTTCATTTTTTTGTAAAACAAAGGAAGGGTATATAGAAAGGAGAGAAAAGGAGGGGGGGGGGGGGCGCAAATCCAATTAGTTACATAACTGTTTAGTGATTTTATTGCTGGAACTCTTCCCCAGAAGTTTATACGCATTGTCACCAATGGAAGCCACTGATGCTGGTTGACATTAATGATAAAATAGTCAGTGGTGAGGTGACTATATGACCAGGGTCAACACTTGGTAGAGGAAGAGTTTTACTGTACATGGATTACAAGTTTTGTATATGGATTAGATTTAAATGCTTGTATTTATACTACAATATTCCCAAATAGTTACTGGTCTTATAGTTTATGTATAGGTTTCTTTGTGTGGGAATGTTCAGTGTTGAACCCAGAAATTTTTTTAAGCGGGGTGGGCAGAAATAGTAGGCGGGTGGCAGCCCTTGTATTGTGTTTCAGCTATTCAGTAACCACCCAAAAACAGCCGGTGGTTATTGAAAAGTGTAGGGTGGTGCGCCCAGCTAAAAGGGCCTTGGGAGAACACTGATGTTAATATTTAGACTACTGCAGATGTGAAGTGCTTCACTTCTCCATTGACAATAAAATGTAACTTTTATTTAAAGACATACTGTATATGTTTCATCCCAAATGTACATATATCCGAAAATGTGCTGGTTGTACTGTACATAAACTCTTTTCTTGTATTTAGCAGACTTCTTAAGGAGGTTCTTTTTTCAAAGTTTCTATTTCAAGAATCCTTCTCATATCAAGATCATTACATATCCTGTTTTACTTCTCTCCAAATCCTTTTTTGTAGTCTAGGCTAAGTTCAGAAGTTTATTCTTATGATTGTGGCAATTTTGTACATTTGACAGTCCCAGGCCTTTTTCTAAAATACCCATTCCCAACACATTTTGCTGAACTTTTGGCTTTCTCAGGGTAAAAATTGTTAAAAACTGTCACAAATTAGGTTCTTTATTGCAGAAGGAGAAGATGTCACTTCTGCTATAAAATAGGCTTACGTGTCTAAGATTTTTAATTACGTTTATCTGTCACGGGTGTCGCCATCTTCACCTGATCCTTTCCAGGTTTGGGTCCTTGGTTATTTTGATCAGCCAAGCTGGAATGCCACAACTCCCATGCATGTGCATGAACATTACTTCATTCACAGCAGCCGGGGAAGGAGGGCATTCCAGGACACCTGGCATTGTACACTGAGCTGTGTATGCGCAGTTCACTGTACTTTACAAAAAGGATTGCAAACAGGCATGTACATACCTGTGTTCAGTTCCACTTTTATGCATTCTAGTCCTCCATATTTCTTTACGGTGATGCATTGCATCCCCAGTAGAGTAAAAAATTGTGCGGCTTTTATGGTGTGTTTTGTTAAAGCGGATTTAAATTTACCATTTACTTTACATGAAGGGCTAGAGAACCTCAAAGTAAAAATTGTATTTATTTATTTTGTATTAAAAAAAAGGGTACAGCACCACACCTTTTAAATCTTGATTGCCACAGTGATCACGACTGAATGGGAGGACAAGCCGATTGGTTGATATGGGCAAAACGATTGTGATTCCTTTAGTGCACTTTTCATATATCAGACCTAGTTTGTGTGAAAAAGGAGCAACATAGCATCCTTATGCACCATTTTAATAAATTTCTATCCTTTGCATTGCCTCTGGTAAAATATTTAGGTTTAAGTACTTGCAATACTGCAGAGCAAAGCTTTGTACATCCATTCCCATGAACAGATGTTGGCCTACATAAGACCATACAGGGTGTAGCTCCACTTCAGTGCCTATTAAGGCCTTTGGTTCATGTGGGTTAATCAATTTGATGACTGCCATGGATGCGGACATAACTGTGTGACTCCTTTTTTTTATTTAATATAGTGGGACAATCGATTGTGAAGCATATTGACTTAGATACATCTAACCAGACAGTAAATTCATTATGTACGTTTTGAAAACAAAGCCAAAAATCTATGTTTGTAAGTCTTATGATAAATTTGATGTTTCATTTTATCCATGCTCAGGTTCCCACAAAGGCAAAGGTTTTTTAAACATGTAGGATTTTGTTATTAGGAGCCCTTCGAGAGCTTTGCCATCTGAGGTCCAGTAGTTCTTTAGGCTGATAATCCAAGTTTAGTAAATTTATGACTTGCAATGGCACAGCAGCAACATTGATTAACTAAATGTATACTTAGACTAGTTTTATAAAATACATATGGGGAAACATGGATAAAATTCGGTCTCATCCAAGTCACTAGTGATTGATTGTACAAAAGTTTACAAAAGTTACAAAAGTTGAATGTTTATTCAATACAATTTGTTTTTATTGATCTTTTAAATGAATTGGAAACCTTGTGGCCACCTTAGGTGATACATTTTAGATGACACAATAGTCTGGAAAGTTACAGTATGTCTAGTAACTCTTTTATGATGGCTTTTACAATGTCACCCCCTTTCTGACAAAAAACAGACACTTCCAGTCCTGTTCTGCATAACCTTTTTCTTCCCTTTCTGTCTGTCTGCCTACCTGCTCTTGGTTTAAGCTAGAGGCTTTATGTTTTCATGTGTATGTGTCATTTTTAGTGTATATATAATTGACACTAAATTACACAGTGAGCTTTTATATATCTGCTGCATAAAAATATGATTGTTCTTTAAAGCACTGTTAAATTCTAAATTTGGCATATTGTGTGTACATGGTTTAATTTTTTGGCATTTATTTTTTTTTGTAAAGCTAATCTTGTGCTTAAGTCTTCACACCACCATGCATTTGTTTATTCAGTTCCGTTATACAGGGCTGGTGGTGTTATTCATGTGACAGTAAAAAATACTTGTTCATATAATGTATTTAACCTATAATGTATTTAACCTGTGTAGCTACCCATCTGGCTGGATTTCCCAAAAACTATTCTTTTAACCCTAATAAAATTAAAAACAAGTTTTTACTACTCATCAAGGAAAAGAGGTGCAGTATGTAAAAAGGCTTTGGTGCCTAAGGGCCCCTCTATGTATTGCCATGACAATAGAAAAACACAAACTTACCTGCTTGTTTGCAATTCTTTGCTGTATTCTTCTTATTATTATATATCTACCATTTACATTAAGTATGTTTAGTATGTAAAGGATAAAGGTTAAATGGGCGAGTTAGGGCCAAGCAGGGAAGACAAAAAGGGGGGCAAAGGATACCTGTACTTTACTGTGAAAGAACAATTATTCTTTAAAGACTGTAATCATTCATGTTGCACCTTGAACACACTAAACAATTTGCCATTCTTTAATAATTACAGATGAAAAGGAACAATTTTAAGTGTCTGAAAAACAAACCTGGTTTCCTTGTCTGCTAGCCATCCAAGTTAGCCAAAATGTCTTTTTTACTTTGTCTCCTCTAATCTGAATTATGTGATTGAAATGCACACAGGTCCACTGGTCTGTCACACTTGTAGTGGATCACCCCATGAGGCCTCAATCTTTCTTTTTATGTCTATTATCTATGAAGCTTGGGATATGTTTCAGAAAAAAGGCTTTTTAACTCTATGGAGAAATATATTATTCCTAATAGACATATTGTAGAAATGTAAGGGAATATACACTGTGCAACTTGGTATATATTCTCAGCATACTTTGGTGTCAAAATGAATGAACTGCTGTGTACATGCATGGGTATTATGTTATTCTGTCCAGATAGCTAAGGATCTTGAACCCGTGAAGGTTGTGGTGCCACAGAGGTTTGCAAGAGGGGTGGTTTTACCCATCTTTCAGGCTTTCCATACCTTGTCCTCTGGTTTTAGATTTGTCTTTTCATGCATAACAGTTACAACCATAATGTGTAGATTCCCCATTGACCTAATGATTCTTACAGGAGTGGTTAATAGAGCATTCTGCTGCTGCATGGTTGTCTATTCACAGGCCAATGTGGATCATGCAGCTTGTGATATTACTTAAAGCAGAACTAAATATAAAAATGCAGGCAGGCTAGTGGTTTATAGCAGAAGGTTCAGGCAATGTCTCTTCTGCAATAAAATAAATATGCCAGCCTGTTCGCAATTAACTAAACTAGCCTCTCCTTAAATACTTGACGATTATTCCAAAGACTTACCTATATACAAGCACCTTAAAGCTATGACAAGTCCAGGAACCTGCCACCACAGCATTCACAAAGCCACCATATTTGCCAATAATTCCATTGCAGACTTCTCAGTTTATGGCGATCCTGTTCAGCTAATGGACAGCCACTGACTAACTTCAGGCCATCAGAAACCAGGGCCTATTCTTTTTTTGCCAAAAGAATCTTTGCATGTCAAATCTCTTATACCAAAACCACTTAGTGATTTTTTTTTTCATTTTAGGTCTATTTTTTATCTATATTATATGTAATTTGCAGGGACTTACAGAAAAGCAGGACTTGACGTTTCTGTCTGAAAGGGGTATTTGTGTCACAAGACTGCCTGAAGAAAATCCTTTAGGCATTTAAAATGCTTCACATGTGTTTATTTCAGCTGTGTATTTAGCTGACTGGTTGAAGTTCTGCTTTAGGACTTTCAATAGTTACATAGTTTGTGTAAATTTGTCATGCATAATCCTTTTCTTGCCAACAAATTTTTGATTTGTGTATCCTGTATGACTTTTGAGATTTATTCATTTATTTTTTTATTTTAGCATTGATGAATTGAAAACTGGTGAAGGGGAAGTAGATCCTGAAGAAATCCCAGAAGATACGAGTCTGGTGACTTTGGGGTATGATTCAGTTATACAATTTGGATGATACGAGTGTGTAATGGTTTTTCAGTGTTAACCAATATGTAAAAAAGCACTGTGGTTTACATTCCACTTACCCTGTAAAACAATATAAACCAATGAAGGAGAGCTGTATTTTGTCTAATTTAGCTATATATGTATTCCCAAAGCTCTATATGAGTGATTACTTGACACAGGATTTTAATTTTGTATCACGTTTAACTAGTATAATTTGGATTGTAGATCAAAAACCTGATGCATGTAAGCAAATGGCTTTCTAAAGATATATGGCCACTTCTGCCTCTTGCAGCTTGTTAAAAGAAATATATTTGAATATTAAACTGCTACATAGCTTGTATATGTACTGTAGAAAGCTTTTAGAATGCATTCCTAATATTGCATTTCATTGTGTCTGTTCGCTCTTGAAAATGTTCCACATGTCTGTCTACTCATGGTTACTTTAATGCTGGGCATATAAAGGCAGATAAGGTCATTATGATCATTATTATTCTGTCTGTTTAACCACCTGGTTCGGGATAAGAAAACTTGCTGAAAGCGTTTACCCCAAACCAGGTTCGGGGTAGCCAAAAACAGAAACAAGCGTTACAGTGCAATCTGATTGTCATGCAACATTGTATGACAATCGGATAACAACTGAAAAAAACACTTGCCTTGTCCCCGCAGCTCCTCTGGATACCTCTGTCCTCTTCTGTCTTCTCCCGGCGTGTCTAGTGACGATCTCCGCATGCGGGAGGCGGGCGGGATTCAATACAAAAAAGCTGTATTGAGTCCAATACAAAGAAATCTTCATATATATATAATTGAATTATATATATTATATTGGCTACCGTACAGTTACATTACATTATACACTATTTTTTTTTGTTTTATCTTATTTTTTTTTTAAGTTTATTAATAAATTTATTAATATTTGGACATATTCGGTGAGTTATGCCTAAGAATTATAGCCTACAATCTAAAATAAATTTCCACGCAAAAAATGTACCGCTTTTTGCGATTCCTGATGTCAGTGCATGCGCCTGTCGACGGGTCGTAGCGGGAAATTCAAATATTTTCTGTTGGATTCAATACAAACTCCTGTATCCAATCTAATTCAAAATACAAAATATATTTATGTGGTTTTGTCTATAGGTATGTGACGTTGGACTCTGTTTTAAAATTTATCGCACTAGGGAGGTGTTTTAAAAAAATATAGTACTATACAGTATACCGAATTATTGCATTTTCAGTATTTTTGATTTATTTATGCATTCTTGTTTAAGCTGATTTTTGTGTTTTTAATTTAATTATTAAAGGTAATTTTTATTTTACATTGTGTGTTTCAAACTTTATTATATTCAGGATATCTACTAGACCTTTGTTTGGACATATTTCTGTAATTTACAGGTCTACAATTTAAAAAAAAGAATTTCATGAAAAACAGTGTACCGCTTTTGGTACAGAAATCTAGACATCAGTGAAACGCCCAGGAGGTTAATATATCAATAATAACAAAATAAGCATGTCTATGAATTGAGTTAGAAGATTAATATAACTTTAATTCCAAATGAAAAAACTTTTTTTTTTTCACTTCCCTTCTTCCTCTCGTGGACCTACGAGGTAACACCTTGGAAGGGTTTATAGCTGGGATAAAATCTACTGCTTTTCCATCCAATCACTTTTTATATCCATTGAATACATAGATTGTTTGAGATCAAACACTGGATAATCAGAAATGTCATGCCACTGCTTTGTTCAAGTAGACCTAGCACTACTATTTAACATATAAATAACATGGTGGTGTAATTGTATAGTCATATTATGCATGTTGGGGATTTGTACATCGTCATATCATTCTAAAATATCAACAGTAATTATTTCACAAATACCTGTAAAACACTGTTAATGGTCACTTAGTCTAGTTTGGAAAGCATGATTCAAATATACTGGACACACAAAAATACACCATGCCTCTGTGAAATTTTAAATAATTCCTACTACCAGCATTCTTCATTTTCTTGTTAGAGTCCTTGGGAGGATTGATGTCTTTTTACCACCACTTACTCTATTTTTCTTTTTCTTTTTCTTTTTTTAGCACAATATTTCTGCTTTCCTTTTTTTTAACCCATATACATTGCTACACAAGCTGGGCTTTTCAATTGCAGCTATCTGGGCGGCAGTAATCTTTGACTGAATAATGCCACATTTGGACCCTGCTGGACTAGATGTGTGGGTACAATTGGGCTATTTAAGTCCAGAGCTATTGGCATTGTCAAATGGAGTTTTGTCTCTTTTTAGGACCTATTAAGTGAGGCCAATCACCAGAAGCTACCTCGTTTAGTAATCTCTTGAACTTGGAATGTAATGGACACTAATATCTTTGTCAAGAAAGGTCTCAATCTAGGCCATGCGAAGTACATGCACCAGTTTCTCCTTAAAAAGCTGGGTCAAGCAGGATTGTTTTTTTGGCGACTTTTTTGGCAATTCGATAATGGATAACAGTTTGTGGTCTACTCTAGATACAACCTCAATGTATAGTAAGGGAACCCAGGGTTGCCTTTTCTGAAAATAGGCGTACATAATTAACTAACAATTAAATAATTAATGAGTGGTGGTATAACAGACCCCCTACCTCCAGATTGCCACATACATTATACCTTACTGAGCTTTACTAATACTTGGGTCCAACACATCTAGTTCTGCAAATAGGAGACGGTCATACTGACTACCTTGGCTTCCATTCTTTAAACACTTTTTGGACTGTTTAATTTGATGGAGATGCTGTCTGTTATCTGTGTTCTACAATGAGTCCTCTCTGGTTCTGCGACCAATCTTTGTCAATGTAGGCTCCTGTTAAAGTCCAGAAAGATTTTGTATCTAGTTTAGCCCATTTTCTTGCAGACTCTGATCACAGAGGGGGAAGACAGCTTTAAAGTGGAATCCTATACTAAGCCTTGAGGATAAATAACCTTGTTCACTCCAGACGCTGTAACCCTGGATATGTTTTTACATAACGATTGAGCACAGAGGCAGTTGAATATTTATTTGTAAAATTGTCTTGAAATTCCTGAGGAAGCAGATCTGTAAAACCCATCAAATAGTAATAGACACACCTATATAAAATTCTTTCTGTGATGGTTTTACCAAAAAAACATTTTTATAAAAAGTCTAAATGTGAAATAAAGATTGTAATGTTTTTCTTTCAAATTATTACTGTGATTGTGGTAGTGCTGCCTAAAATTCCCTATTTGTGCTTGGTGGTTTTTGCTTTTTTGATATTGGGATCTGGCAGAGGAAGAAACTGTTGTTAGCTCGGCCAAGGTATTGATAAATATTTTTTACATCTGGTGTCTCTGGACCAGGCTCTCCTTCGCTCACAGTGTTCTAATCTACAGTGTTCCTCTACAAGGACTTGGTTGCTTAGCTCTTGGCAGTGGCACTCCCTCCAGCCCACAATGTATAGTCTGTGTGTTATGTCTTATCATTTTTGCTTCTCATTGTTTACAGCTTCATACACACGTGCAATAATTATCGTTGGAAAGGATCTTTCATGATCCTTTCCAACATCAAAACACTGCATGATGCATGAATGAGCGCTGTACATACAGCACCATTCTGCTGGATGGCGATGGACGATGGATCCGGAACCCTGCTGCGCTCTCTCTCCTTCACTTTCATTATGATCGTTCGTCATCCATGGATCCACTGGGATGGTAGTTGGAACAACTGACAAGGAGCACTGATATATGTCTGATTCTCGTCCAATATCAGCCCTGAGGTGATTATCGGACGTGAAGCATCTGACTGTGTACTTAGTCTATGTTACCTAAAATTCTTGGGTTGGCTTTCTACCTTTACCAGTCTTCCTACCTTTTACTTTTTTTCTGGGTCATTTTAGCAGCTTCATTGTCTTTTTGTACATTCTGAGTTTTCTGCTCCTGGTTTCTATCAGACATATATTATGCAAGGGTGTGTTTTTCTTGTTTTTGTTTTGCTGGTGTCCGCACTAGTTTGCTTTACTTGGATATCTATGATTTAAAACGCTTATTTTACATAGTGTGACATTACAAATACACCCACTGGTTCTTATGTTCTTGTGATCTTTATTTTAAATGGAATATTGTTTTATGAGCCAAAAATGATTTTATAGCCTAATTATAAAAAAACAGTAAACCCCACATTTACAGGATGCGTGATCAGCTTAATATGACCTGTTTTGTAATTTTGCCTCTGATCATTTAATTTGTGTATACTCGACCATGTTCTTTCCTTTTGAAAAGGTTGTTCCACTGATACTTTGGTGTGCAGGGTGGAGATTTTCTGTAAATTTCTGTTTTAGAAATAAAAAGTAAAAAAAGTGGTCATTTAGATGTGAAATACTAGCAGAAGAATAGGTAAGGATTGGTATGAATTAAATACTTGAATGAATGTATGTAGCCATACATACTGTGCACATATAGAAAATTGATGTAAATCTAAATATATTTTTCAGCCTGCAGTATTCTGTACTAATCAGTGTGTTCATGCATTGGATTTTAAGTCACATAGGAGTGAGGAAGTCCAGAGAAGACATTATTTCAAATGCTTTATGTAAGGGAGTACAAAATTAACCACATATCAACAACTTTACTTTCTTTTACCAGAGTTCGCAAGAAGGCAGTTGAACGACGTAAAGAATTATTAATTGACAGAGCATGTAGGATGGAGACCTTTATGTATGAAATGGTGAGTTATTTGTTTATTGTTAAGATATATTTCATACAGTTATGTGAAAAAGAAAGCACATCCTCTTTTCATCTTAAAGTTTTACATATGAGCACATAATAAAAAAAATCATTTGGTTTCTAAAATTATTTGATATTCTATAAATACGTTAATTTGTATTAACCTATTAACTTATTAAAGAGATTTTAGGGAGAAAGCTCAGACAGACCAGTGATGTAGGAAAATGATGCGGTGGCACTGGGTGCATAGGTAATCCAGTGCAGGTTCCAAACTGCAACTTCTCTTATCTTCTTGTCAGAAATATTAAACAATATAAAGCATTGCAGCCAACTGCAGATGTGCAAGACACCATTGTAGACCATCCATTATCAAACTTCTAAAGGCTGCCAAGTCTGCAGTTGGTTGTTTTACTGTAGATTTTTCTAAACAAGCCAACAGGTGATCATGGGGCAGGAATACTTATATATATATATATATATATATATATATATATATATATATATATATATATATATATTATTTAAAAACTAACTCTGTTAGGTAAAGTAATTTTTCGGTTTTATCGTAAAGTAAGAAAAAGGCATGGCACAGTTTTCATTGTGTCTTTAGGGTGCAAATGTCCTAAAGATTTCACTGGGTACTCCCCACTGATTCAAAAAACTCAAATCCAAGTATTGCTGCTCTATCATGATTAGGACAAATACCAGATGTCATTTCTCTTATAATTTATATTCACAGGCTTTGACAATACCAAGAAAAGTGCTTACCATGAGGAAAGGTGGTTGCCTGCAGTATGAAATTAGCATGGTTATATTATGCCTACTTAGGTTGTGCACATTGTTAGCAAAACCTTCCCCATATGAAAAAAGAATTTTTTTTTTCAGTTTACCTTTTTATCTTTATATTAAAAGATATACTGTATATACTTGAATATAAAACAAATTATGCATTTTTACCTGAGAATACAGGTAAACCTATTTGAAGTATAAACCTAGGGTACAAAATTCGGCTATCACTGCATTACATTCAAAACCGCAATCAACAGAAGTGCTGATAAAATAACATGAAGTAATACATCCATTTTTTAAAAACTAAAAAAACAAAATCTCAGTCTGTATATCTTTTCCTGTTTGCTTTTCACAGGTTAAAATATTTTGTACTTTTGAGTTGGTTATGATGGGTGACTTGGTCTTGAATACTATTTTGTGAATGGTTGTTGGCCACCAGTAGATAATGCCGTGTCCTCATTCAAGATGTCCCCATCAGTAGGAGTTTGTGTCACACTTGATTACATGATGAACACTTGATGAACATGATTACATAGATTACATAGGTCCTGTGTGACCAGAGTATAAACTCGAATTCCTATTCTCATGGTAGCTTTAGGTGCAAAAAATCTTGTTTTTTTTTTTACTAGAGAATATATGGTATATGTATGTGTATGTAAGCTTTTTTGGTATATCTCTCTAGGAATCTCGTGGTGTAAGGACAAGGCCAGAGGATCCATCAGACATGGTAGATGAGGGAGAACTGGTGTTAACCTTGAACCTGATCTACCCAATGATTTTTCACAAGGTTTGTTATTAGAATATTTATATGCTTTGGGATTTATTTATCAACAGCTTAATGGTTTTGTTTCTCACTGGAAGTCTCAACAAAATGTCTCTATTGGGGAATGGACAATAATATATAAATTTTAACAGTATGAATTTGGGATTGAAGCTTCCATAGTTTTTTTTTTTTTTTTTTCTTGGAAATGCACAATTTAAAAAAAAAAAAAAATCGGTGGATAGAAGAGCCAATCACACTGTTCCTTTATCAGTGTAAACCAAACTAAACATTCTGCACACATTTGTGCTAAATTTATTTTAAATAAGGTTTTCAAAGAAAAGAACACCATACCTACTGTGAAGCATGGAGGCAGCTTGATTTTATTCTGAGGCTGCTTTGTGTCTGTGCAAGGAATAATAAAATCGCATCTATCATTGCTGCCCAGTGTCTCTGTGTGCATGTCTCAGATCCTCTAAAAGAATTATAACTGTCCAAGAATTTGGAATGTTTTGATTTTTTGTTAAATATGCAATAAACAGTGATGGGTGCCAATTACTTTGGTCTGTTTCAGAGTCAGCTGTTTTCCATATAAAGTAGTCCTGCATGACCTCTCAGTCCTTTCTCACACCCCAAAATTTCTACCCTTTGGTCTAAATTAAGTGTGTCATACCCAGTGTACTGCTGCTTCACACTTTCTGAGAAAGGATATAAATGTCTCCATTTGATTCGTTGAGTGATACATAACGGATATCCCCCTGCATACTTTCTCTGTTAAACTTGCTTCTCCTTTTTCTCTTTACCCTAATAATTTGCTGTTACTAAAGTTCACCCAATTCTCCTCTGCTTTCTGTCACATTCATCGTTCCCTCTGCCTGACAACCCCTTTTCAGAAACATTTTTATCCAATCTGTAATAGTCTGTGATTAAACCTCCCCTGCGGTCTATAATCAGATATCCTTCTGCCTCCTCATTCTTCACCCAGTAATTACCCTTAGCCCTTTCTCACTTTCCCTGGTACTTGATCATCTCCAGCTGTACTTCCTCTGTTTCCCACCCAGTCAACTTCTATTTTACCATCTGTCTGTCTCTTCCAGTGTTTTAGGGTCTTTCTTCCATTTACCCCTCAAAACAAGACCACAGGTGGTTCTGGATGTTTCCTCCTCTTCCCTTTTAACAAGTGCAGCTGCCTTATCTAGCTTCTCTCATGATTTATAATCCACCACTTCTAACTCTTCTCACTGTGGTCTGTAATCAACACCCTCCTTACCTTCTGTACCCCCCCCTCATATCATGAGAGAATGTGCATAGGCTTCTGTCAGGATATACTAATTGCCTAAAAAGTATGTATCATATTTATAAATGATGTATGGGCCTTGTTGTAGAGAATGCTTTTGTATTGCACTGCCACTATTTGGTTTTAATTTTGTCAGTAATGCTAAGTATGGGAATTGGAAATTTCCCTATTTATGGTTTTACATTTAATTTACTTACTAAATAATAAAGTTTATTAATGAAGAACAAAGCATATTTATTTCCATGTGTCTTGTAATGATCTGTTTTATTGTATTACAGCACAAAGAGTACAAACCCTATGAGACCATATTAGTGCTTGGCAGCCAGAGGCTTACAGAACTCAGAGATTCTATTAAATGTATCAGTGACCTGCAAATTGGAGGGGAGCACAGCAACAATCCAGAATTGGCTCCCGAAAACATTTGTAAGGTAAAACTATTTTAGGGTACAATGAATTATTACTTCTGAGTCATATGCATATTCCTATACCCTTCCCCCTCCCCCAGAGGTATTCATTGATGTCTCTTTATTTGTGCATGCATCATTGGTTTAAATGCTAATTTATTCCAGTTTTTGCTAATATTGTTGAATTTAGAGATTTGTGGGTCTGGTTACTAAGATGCATCCAAATATTTTTGAAAATTTGGGTATTTAAATTGCCCCAAAGATTATAGTGGACCTAAGCTCACATTGTGATTTTTTTTTTGTCCCTTTTTTTTTTGTCTAACTGCTAGCTAGATAATAAAATTTTCCAGATTTTATTCAGCCTCTTACACCAACTGTAGTCTTCAATTTAATATACATATTCTCCTGCCTTGAGACAAGCTATATTTTGGCATTCAACTTGACCTATAAAAGCGGATTAAAAAAAAAAAAAAAAAATTAAAACTGGCAGAGCTGTAAAGAAGTAGAGACTGGACAGGGCCGCCTCTACCCTGTACTAATGTTAACCTTGAATCATGCATCTTGGTAGGCAATATCTTGGCATAATCACATGATCAGTAGCCCAGCTAAAGATGTTTAGCTTTTTTCTACCATAAAGATAAGGTACATAACAGAAAATACTAGCATGGAATAATGTATATTTTTTATACAGGGATTAGTCCCCTGAACTATTGGTTCCCAGGCTCAGGATACAGTAAAGTGTAAAAATGTTTCCTTCTAGTTTTTTTGGCAAAAATTGTCAGTTTATTTTTTCATGTCCGTATTCAATTGGGATATAATCCATTCAATAACAATTCCATTCTAAAAAGTCAATGTCTGAGAGGAAATCTTTTAGACATTTTAAAATCATGAATTTAATTGGTAGTATTATGTTTACTATAGTTTGCAAGTAGTTTGAATTGGTTTTATGCTTCCTTTTTTAGGATCTTTTCAAATCAGCATTCTTTTATTTTGAAGGCATATTTTACAATGATATGCGGTACCGAGAGTGCAGAGATCTAAGCAGGTACAGTGCATTTAGTTTTTATGTTATAAATTGTTCATCGCACATTTTGATGAGGTCATATTATGTTCAGAAAGAGAGCTGCTCAAGTCGAAAATTAAGCATTTTGCTGGTTAAGGCTAATTTATGTGTGAGGCACACATCCACCAGTCACTTTAATGGTTACTCCTTACTGGTACTGGGTTGAAACATGTATGAGGTGTTTCAGTCCATATTACCATGATAACATCACACAGTTGCAGCCTCCGTGATATGAATCTTTCATGCTACCACACCCCAATGATGTTTTATTGGATTGAGATCTGGTGACTGTCACTTGAGCATAGTGAACTTATCATGTTTGACATCAATTGAGCTCTGTGACACGATGTGGTATCCTGCTTGAAGTAGCCATCAGAAGATATCTGGAGACACTGCAATCATAAGGGGATGGGCATGGTCAGCAACAATTTTCAAATACTGAGCTGGTATGAGGGGCCCAAAGTGTTCCAACAAATATTCCCCACACCATTACACCACCAACCTGAAAAGTTGATACAAGGCAGGATTCCTCTTGTTTGGAGAATACTCTGAAAACAAGTAGTTATCAGTAGTATGGCAATATCCAGTAAATGTTTAATGTAGGCTATAATTCTTAGGCATAACTCACCGAAATATGTCCAATATTTAACACATTTAATAATAAACTTAAAAAAAAAACAAACAAAAAAAAATAGTTAAACATGTAATATGTAACATGTACAGTGGCATATATAATATGATACTTTGTATTGGACTCAATACAGCTATTTTGTATTGAATCCAATACAAAATTATTTGAATTTCCAGCCGATCCTCCCGAATGCACTCGCGTCACCAGGAGACCCCTGTGATCGTCTCTGCAGTTCACGGCTGAGGATTCGAGGAGGAGGATGTGTCCCCAGGACCTGGGGAGACCTGGGGGGACCAGCAGGGCACCGGGGGATGCTGGCAGAGCAAGGTACGTGTTTTTTTTTTTTAGTTTTAGGCAACCCTGAGTGTGACTCGGGATTACCGCTTTTTGCAGGTAAAATCCACTCCAAACCACATTTGAGATTACCGCTGGGGGGGTTAATTTACATTCAAATTTCTACATTCTGACCCTACCATTTGAATGTTGCAGCTGAATACGAGTTACATCAGACCAGGCAATGTTTTTCTAAATTTCTCTTCTCTAATTTTGGTGTGCGCGATCGAATTGTAGCTTCAGGTTTCTTTTCTTAGCTGACAGGAGCACCAGGTATTGTCTACAGCAAGTCATCTTGACAATGTCTACATGCATTGAGTTTCTACCATGTGA
Source organism: Pyxicephalus adspersus (assembly GCF_032062135.1). Classification (NCBI taxonomy): domain Eukaryota; kingdom Metazoa; phylum Chordata; class Amphibia; order Anura; family Pyxicephalidae; genus Pyxicephalus; species Pyxicephalus adspersus. The sequence continues at coordinate 39,165,808 of NC_092860.1, forward strand.
TTGGCTGATTAGATATTTGTGTTAAGCAGTTGAACAGGTGTACCTAATAAAGTGGCTGCTGAGTTTAGTCTTCCTGGTTTGTTTACTCAATGATTAGAAGCTTTTCTCCTGTTTTTCTATATCAAAGCAAACATCTCTTCACAGTGAGGAGTTGTGCACACTTCTTATTGGCTCAGGCTTCGAGATGATAGCAAAACATCTGGCACTAAAAGGTAATCATATGGCAAATCCAGTAGTGCAGAAGATAAATGTTGCCTTAGTCCTACATTAACTGGTTGCAGGGCTCATCTTTCTTTTAACCTGAAGCCAACTTGTTATCACAAGACCTAAATATTTATACAATTGTCTACAATTGTATTCAAGATGTACAGTTAGGTCCATAAAGATTTGGATAGAGAACTTTTTTCTAATTTTGGTTCTGTACATTACCACAATTATTTTTTAATGAAACAACTCAAATGCAATTGAACTGCAGACTTTCAGCTTTCATTCAGTGGATTGAACAAAAAGATTGCATAAAAATGTGAGGAACTAAAGCCTTTATTAACACAATCACTTCATTTCAGGTGCTCAAAAGTAATTGGACAAATTTAAAAGCTGAAAATAAAATGTTCATTTCTAATACTTAGTTGAAAACCCTTTGCTGGCAATTACAGCCTGTAGTCTTGAACTCATGGACATCACCAGATGCTGGGTTTGCTCCTTTTTGTTTCAATCAGTTTTATTAAAATTTTTGGAAAGTCAGTACATAACAGAAAATATCACGTATATGAACATAGCAAAAAGAAAAGGGGGAGGACCAAAATTCTCCCGTAACATAAACAGTAAAAGAAAATACGTGTGACACTTTACATATTACTTTTAACAATTATCTAACAGTGCAAATAAGTGCTTATATATCCACCAGAATATATAAACCTGGGGTAAAGGGAGATACAGCAATAGAGTATACATGTCAAAAAAGAGAAGAAAAAAAATGTCCAGAAAAACAAATATCCCTGTATTAATTGAAATGGAAAAACTAATCCAACACATGTATTAGTGAATCTATTAACATACTCATCTCTGGATATATCTAACAGGTATAGCAAAAAGCACTTGCATAATGCTAGTCATGGATAAACACTAGTGTCCCAGTGCCACTGGCAGCCATGCACGCCCAAGCCATCGCACTGCCTCCGCCATGTTTTACAGATGATGTGGTATGCTTTGGATCATGAGGTGTTCCATGCCTTCTCCATACTTTTTTCTTGTCATCATTCTGGTAAAGGTTGATTTGGTTTCATCTGTCCAAAGAATGTTTTTCCAGAACTATGCTGTCTTTTTTAGATGTTTTTGAGCAAAGTCCAATCTAGCCTTTCTATTCTTGAGGCTTATGAGTGGCTTCCACCTTGCAGTGCACCCTATGTATTCACTTTCATGCAGTCTTCTCTTTATGGTAGACTTGGATATCGATACGCCTACTTCCTGGAGAGTGTTGTTCACTTGGTTGGCTGTTGTGAAGGGGTTTCTCTTCACCATGGAAATGATTCTGCGACCATCCAACACTGTTGTCTTCCGTGGACCTCCGGGTCTTTTGGCGTTGCCGAGTTGACCAGTGCTTTGTTTCTTTCTCATGATGTATCAAACTGTAGATTTTGCCACTCCTAATATTGTAGCAATTTCTCGGATGTGTTTTTGTAGTTTAAGGATGGCTTGTTTCACCTGCATGTAGAGTTCCTTTGACCGCATGTTGTCTGTTCACTGCTAAAATCTTCCACATACAAGCACCCCCTCAAATCAACTCCAGGCCTTTTATCTGCTTAACTGATAATGTCATAATGAAGGAATTGCCCATAGCAGCCCATGAAATAGCCTTTGAGTCAATTGTCCAATTACTATTAAACCCCTGAAAGTAAGTGATTGTGTAAAAAAAAAAAAAGGCTTTAGTTCCTCACATTTTTTGCAATCTTTTGTTCAACCCATTGAATTAAAGCTAAAAGTCTGCAGTTCAACTGCATCTGAGTTGTTTATTTTAAAATTATTTTTGGTAATGTACAGAACCAAAAATAGAAAAATGTTGTCTGTCGAAATATGTATGGACCTAACTGTTTTGGTTATTTTGTGTAAAAGTAAACCCTAACAATAGCCTTCCTGTTTTTTTTTATTTTTTTTTATTTTGCATTGCAGAATAATTATTATTAATGTTGTAATGAGATCTAAAAGTAGGAGGGGTTGTGTAGTGTAGCAAGACACTGGTGGTGCTGATACCACTCAGTCCAAAAAATGCTATCATCAATCCACTTGTATATTTAAAGAGGGTGAAACATAGGGAATGTGCATGTATTGCAGAGATGTACTGCCAAGGTTCAGCAAATGGGGGAATGCTAGTAGGTCCAATGCCACAGAAGAGCTACTGTAGCAAAAATTGCTGTAGAAAAATGTAATGCACGCGACGAGAAAGGTGTAGAAAGAGAAAGGTTCCTCCATGTTTAAAGGCCTCTACAATGGAGTGTCAAGAGTGACAGAGTGTCAGAACTGGGCCATGGAGCAATGGAATGAGGTGTCCTTGTCTGATAAAACACACATTCTTTTGGATCATGTTGATGGCTGGGTACATGTGAAAAAGTTTTAGAGACACAAAAGGATCTACACACTATTAGGCAGGTGGTTTTAATGATTTGGTTCATCTGTGTATGTCATGATTTTTATGGGGATGCCTATTTTTGTTAAAGGTAGTGTTAGAAAGCACTTTTACTCAGCTAGGTTGTTGGACTGGTGTACTAACAGTAGGTCTAAATTCTGCATAAGCTTGGAAGAAGCTCTATCATAGCCCCTAATTGACGCTTTGGCATTTTCCCCAAATACGGTCAAAGCTTCTGTTATGCAACACCCTCTGATTGGAATGACTCTTGAAGTGGCCTTTGAGTTTTTCTCCTCTCAAAAGGTAGTTTATTATCCATCTCCATTGTCTCCCATACTGGGATGTCCGGAGTTTCCATTTAGGATCTCTGACGAAATTTTTCGCCAGTGGCGTGCCAAAGGCGTGTACAGGGCATTTCATTTTCTACAGGATAGTTCTTGCAACTTGCTAAAAAGTTGCCCCCTTTGGATCTCTGGCACTGTATACAACTGACATGTGTTATGCGCTCTTCCACAGCCAGGAACCTTTTGCCGTTCCTTGTTGCCTTTGGAGTCCCTGTCTTTAGCGGGGAATCCCCTGAAAGATTCCTTGTCTTACTACTACCAGGCACTGTTGGCTGTTCATGCACCCAAAACTCCTGCCTTTGTGACTCGATGGGAAACAGATTTGAAAGTGAATTTTTCAGAAAACTCAAAAGGATATGTTACTACACTTTAGCCACAAGGCTGCAGTTTGGAATAATTACCAGGAGACAAATTACAAACTGGTCACTCGGTGGTATAGAACACCCTCTAAATTGGCTAAGATCTACCCCCATACTGACAATATCTGCTGGAGATGTGGATTGGTTCTTGTTACGGTATTGCATATTTTTTGGGGGTGCCCTTCTTTGTCTACTTACTAGTATTCGGTGACAGACCTTGTCCATAGGCCTACAGATAATAATATTAAAGATAAACCTGCTTTGGCATTTTTCCATGTCTCTGAAATGTCGAAAAAGGCATGCAAAAACTCTTTATTACGACATCTCTTGAATGCCACAAAAGCATGTATTCCTGCAATGTGGAAGTGTGACAAACCGCCAACCCTGGGGCAATGGCTAAGGAGAGTGGTAGATGTTTACTGTATGGAAGCTGGAAAGAATCAGACCGATAAATTTATCCAGACCTGGTATTACTGGGTTCAGTTTTGTACATCTGCAGAGCACAGTAGATTGGCTGGTGACACTCCTTGTGAAGAGTGAGTTATTGCCCCTGATTCATCATTAAAATCCGCGATCGCTGGAAGCGCGATAATACGCGCGACCAGCGATCGCGGATTACCGCGGTCCGGGACTCGAGGACGCGCGTACAATCGCATCCTGAATCTGCCGGCCGGATTTCTGCCATGCGCAATAGGGTGATCGCCAGTAAAAAGCTGTCGGATAAGCGCGGCTCCGTGCGCGAGCTTTTCCGGTTGTTGAATAGCGCGATCGCGCACGATTCCGGATCGCTAATACGAATGCGCGACCGATAATCCGATTTTGCTTGATGAATCAGGGGCATTGTGTTTGATTGTAAAGACCGAACGGACACCCCCCATTTTCCTCCCACCACACCCTCCTGTCTATTTCTTTTCCTTTCTTTTTTCTTCTTTTCCTTCTGCAAATATATAAAAAACTGAGACACTGGGGTTTCTCTTTATTTTACTATTCCATCATTGAGTTATCTTAATGTGTTTGTGTATTTGGCTTATGCTTTCTCAGGACGTTGCTTTCATATTGGTTTTTCGTACATGTTATTTTATTGTTATGTAAACCTTGGAATATCTCAATAAAAATTATTTTAAAAAAATAAATAAAAAAATGCACCTTTACTCCCATATACCTTGTTCCGCTAACTGCCTGCATTCTCTCATTCTACGGCTCCTTGTTGTAGTCAGGCTTACAGTTCAGGGGTACAGGTCCTGCATTATGTATGATGAAAGAGGAGGAGGCCTGTAGGAGCAAGGAATAAGATGAGAATGTTTACCCAAGATCAAAAGCCAATTTGTACCCAAGACCAAAATGATCATATAACCCTTAGGGATCCATACTACAAAGGTGGCTAATTTTGCCCTGTTCCCAGAGGTTAGCGTTCACTTTGTTGTGGACCTCTGTTTACTTACTCTTGTACAACTTGTTTTTTTACATATATTAGAACAATGTGACAATTGTTTTAGCTGGAGTAACAGTTGTATAACTTTAGCCTTCCTTTGACACCTCCAGCACCCAAGAAAGTTATTCATCTGAGATTATTTTTTATTCCAGGTTATTACTAATATATGATTATGTTACAGTTTGTTCTGCACTCAGTAACATATTTGGTTGGTTTTGCAGAACTATAATTGAATGGGCTGAATCTCGTGACAGAGGGTATAGTAATTTCCAGATAGCTAAGATGGAAGACTATACATTTAATGACATCAAGTTAAAAATTGGCTTTCCTTATCTGTACTGTCATCAAGGAGATTGCGAGCATATTGTAACCATTACAGATATAAGGTACGTAAATGGATTTACTCTGTACTCTGAAGTAAAATTTTTAAAAGAAACATTTTGTCTAAAGGGGTTGTTCAAAGCAATGGAAGGAACAACGCTATGGACCATTTTACAGTGGACGATACTGAACATGCTCACTGCCTTCCCAATTTATTTTAATGGGCGCAGTTCAGAGATATCAGGAAGTGAGAACTGCACTACAATCTAACCACCAATCTAAACATAGACATAATAATTTAAAGTTTGTAATCTTTATTTTGCAAGATATCTTGCTTTCTTGAAAAGGCCACCTAAACTGTATTCAGTTTGTCAGAGGCTAACAGGACAAAATGTCACCATGAGCAAAATTAAACATTGTTCAATTGAACCTTTAAGAAGTAGTTTCTTAAATCTAGCACTACCTACTTTATTAAAAGGTGCAGGCTCTGGCATCCTTATTCTGACTAGCTTGTAAGTACCTAGGCTTTTAAAAGAAGTCTGCAGTCTCACTTTAAATATTATATGACAAAAAGGTTTTCACTTTTTCTAATAAAAAACACATTTAGAAAGTTTGTCTTCATTAAAACCTGTGAGCTGCTATTGGTGACTTTGGTTTAACCTCCTGGGTGGTTCATTTCTGTCCAGTTTTGTCTAAAAGCGGTACATTGTTTTTAATGAAAATTTATTTTACAGAATAATATATTAGTATGAGTATAATAAAGTTTGAAACACAAAATCATGTCAAAATAATAAATTAAATAATTAAAAGTAAAAAATTATTTTTAAAAAAAATAAATATACTCACACTAATATATTATACTGTAAAATAAATTTTCATTAAAGACAATGCACTGCCTTTAGACATTCAAATCCAATGTATTGCATTCAATACAGTTTTTTTGTATTGAATGCAATACAAATAGATTTGAAATTCCCGCTGCGCCCCCGACGCAACGTCATCACGCACCAACGTCACCGGTAACTCCGGGTGACTCATCAGATGCGGAGGACTCCGGCTGGAGGAAGCGAGGATACACAAAGGACGAAGGAGAACGCAGGCAGATCAGAAAAGGCTCTATTTACTATTTTTTAATCACTGTTTACCCTGAGTCACACTCGGGGTTACCACTCAGGAGGTTAAAGAGAAACCGTATTGGTTTCTAATCTCTAATTAATTGTTTTAAATTTTTTTGGTTCATGCCTTATATAATTTTTAATATGTATTTCTTACATAAATGAACATTTATTATGCCAACTGTAATTTTGGTGGGTGTTATGCAAGTTTTAGGATGTACAGTAAGAAGTGCAAATATAATTTCAATGTAATCCAGAAATATATTTGTATTGCAGTTCACGCATCCATTTCCACAATAACCACCCTTTTTTTTCTCTTAAAAAGGTTAATACACCATGATGACTGCTTGGACAGGAATCTGTATCCATTACAAATTAGAAAACATTGGTTTTGTACAAGAAAATGTTTTGTGTGTAAATTGTATATTGCAAAGTAAGTTCCTTTTATATTGATGTATTTCTTTATTTCTCTTTAAATACATTTGCTGTCCACAAAGTTATACTTTTTTATATACTTCTATATAGCAAAGTTAAACTTTAAAGGGAGAGATGTAAGAGTGTTGCAAATTAGAAAAGACAGAGTAAATTGGACTCCTGGTCTGCATAAAAAAGAGAAAATCTATGGTGGATGGGGACTGCTGTCAGTGTTCTCCCTAGTCCCTTTTACCTTGGCGCACCACCCAGCACTTTTCAGTAACCACCTTTAATTTCTTCCCACCCAGCTCAAAAAAAGTTCACACTGTAGTGACCAGGAGTAGACTTTGCTAACCAATCTTTTTATATAATAGTAATTATTTTATATGTTAAAAATACAATTAAAAGAGTAGTTCTATATTCAGTGCCCCTGTGGAATGTTGAAGGTAAACCTATTATCATAGAGTCGTGGAGGACACTATTGTGATCGTTTCATTGTGTAAATGTTTCCTGTCCCCTCATGGTGGTATAAGGTGGCTTCAGTACTTCTCAAGTCACTAATCTGAAAAAAACATAGAGATTAATTATTACCATTCTGACACTCATTAACAACAAGCAATTACTGATACTAAGGCCATAGACAACTGGACAACGTGTTTTTTTTTAATGTTTAAAAAGAATGATAAATTACAGCTTTTCAAGTTTAATAACAATCACTAGAATTCATTTTAGACCTTATGGGGTTAGGTAGTTTGTATAGGTTAAGCAGCTACTATATAAGCTCTACAGGTTATATATGAACTCCACTTTTACCTTATACTTTTAACTTTGCCCTAAAGTTCAGCGGCAAAAATTTTTTTTTAATATTTGCGGAAATCAGTTGTTTTAATTATATTCTTTTTTCCCCTTTTAGGTGGGTGACAAAAAATGACAGCTTTGCACCAGATGACCCATGTTTTTTCTGTAATGTCTGCTTCAAGATGCTTCATTATGACAAGGAGGGCAATAAACTGGGAGATTTTGTTGCACATGCATATGTTGATCCAGGAATATTTAATTAAAATTAACAACAAACCTTACACCAAAGGTTGCATTGATAAAGGGCAAGGACAAAATGAACTTTAGAAATCTGCAGATTATAATAAGGGAAGTTGAGCCTGTCTAAAGAATTTATCTGCATCTTTTTTTTTCTAGGTATATAGCATGCAGATCCACATTACTAAGCAGTTGGAGTTCTGATAAAATACTCTAGATTAAATGGACCTACTAGACCATTGTACTTATATGTAAGGTCCTTTAGTTAAAGGATAAGTCACAACAGCCTGCATGCACAGTCACTCAAAGTCCCTCTGACAGACATATACATAAATGTGTCCAGTCAGGTGTGATTTTAGTTAAGTGCTATACGAATGTGAGGTATGTGTACAAAAAAAAAAATGTGTAATTTTTGTGTGCAATGCAGCTTGATAAGGGACTATTTTGACATTGATTACATGATTTTGTCACTCTCCTAAACCTGACCAGTGCAATTACCCTGCAGTTGACCTACTTTAAAGTAGGTCAACATTTACAAAGCCAAGGAGTGTATGGGAATGCAATTTCCCCCACTGATCAGAACAAAATCACATTTACTCAGCCCCTAATATTGCCAATATTTATTTTTATTTCAGCAGAACTACCGCTATTCAATGAACTTTTATTTCAGCGGTGAAATGTTTGATAAAGATTTTAAATATTGTATAAATATCTTGTACATAATATCTAGTAGAGTTTTGTAAAATATTACAATTAGACTACTTTTTTTTTTTTTTTAAAGTTTTGTATTTTTACCAGTAACAAACACTATTTAATAAAATGGTTTGGCTATTATTACCTCATAGTGCATTTTATTTGTATGTTATATATAGCTTAATTGTCTCTGTTGGGCTATAAAAGTGAACATTAAAAGAGTTCATTCCTGTCTGAGAGCTTTACCTTTAGGGTATTCTCATATCATATTTATCATATTTTATCATGTATCATATTTAATCCTTAGGATGATGGAGTTGCTAAAAAGCTTGCATTAAGACTGGGTCTACATGAACGATTTTAAAAACGGATATAAACGTTCCTAACACGTTTATATGCACTTTTACAAGCGTTTTGAAGCCTAACTTTAAAACGCTAAAAGCTTTTATTAATGCCTAAGGCGCGTTTTACCGCGAATTGCCACGATTTTACATAAGCGTTTATGTATATAAAAGGTTTACTTTTAACCCTTTCAGGGAATGAGTACAGGGGTACAAAAAAACCACTTACTCATTTCCTAAAAGGGTTAAAATATATGTAAAAAAATGGAAGAGGCTTTATTGTTAAATTATTTTATTAAATGTGTGTGTGTTTGTGTAACAAAACTTTTTTTTTTTTTTTTTTTTACAGGTTATCCCAATGACAGGATGATTCCCAGGGCTGCAATGAGCACAGCCCTGGAAATTCTCCTGACAGCGAGGGATCGCAGGGCACTAGGGGTTAAAAGAGGACAAGCCTCTCCATTCACAGTGCTCTGTGAGGTTTTACGTTTCTCAGCCATTTAGCACTAGACATGAATGGGGAGACCTGTGCCCATTCATCTCTAGTGCTCTGTGATTGGCTGAGAAATAGGAAACGTAACATGTGAAACTAGAGTTCAGCAACAACTGGAATCTTACCAGGCTTCCAGCATCAACCTATGACCAAAACTAGTATCCACTGTTATGTACACATCCACGGTGTGTATTTGGTGAAGGTGCAAGTTTTTTTCTAGGTTGCAGCCTTTCATACCTAAGGCAAGGAAACCTTGTGATGAAAATGACACAAGTCACTGCCCTGGTGTCTAGGCAGTGGGTGAACTAGAGGCTGGAGTACCTTCTTAGGACCCTCTAAAATGAAAACAAGAAGAATCTGACTTCATGAACAGAACAGTGGAATTAAAGTAGATCCTCACAGCCTTAACCATGGCTGAAGATTGGTGTGTAACAACATAGGATGTACCGTATTTTTCGGACTATAAGACGCTCCGGCCTATAAGACGCACCCAATTTTAAAGGAGAAAAACCTAGAAAAAAAAGATTCTGAACAAAATACTAAAAGAGGAGACACGCGCTGCAGCCGGGAGGAGAGCCAGGAGAAGAAGAAGCCCACAGCATCGCGGGATCGGGTGAGTATGATTTTTTTTAATTACCGGTATATTTAACATGTATTCGGTGTATAAGACGCACCCACTTTTCCCCCCCAATTTTGGGGAAGAAAAAGTGCGTCTTATAGTCCGAAAAATACGGTAAATGATTGGAACACAAGACTGCCTTTTGTATATCTCTGTTTTGACCTTGTTCTAGTAATGTACTTAAATAGGTTCCTTACAGGACAAAACAGAATACTGGACAACAATGTAATTGAATCCTTGTCCATCTGGTAAACAATGTGTGGCCAAAAGCCTCTCAGTCCAAGCTCAACTAAAAAGGAAAAAGGGTTGAGTTTCCAAGTCTCACATCAGCCTATGTTCTAGATGATATCTCAGATAGATAATAGTATCAATCCAGGGAAACCAGAAACACTTAAGTGTCACCTCCACCCTCCTCCTCTAAAGTAGCTTAGGCAGAGAGAGAGGAGTAAATCAATGAAATGACAGCATCATCAGACCATGGACTGACACTTGCAGGAGATGCCGAGACCTGGCTACAAATATGTAGAATTTCCTGATCAAATAGGATTCCAACAGAATTACATTTAGCTATTCTTCTATCCCTGGAATGGTAGTTTTCCAGTTTTCTCCCATGTCATTCAGGTCTTTGTTGCCATTTTAAAGCATATGAGATCATTTTAGCTGAGCAGCCTATTTTATGCACTTATATATGTTATATGTTTTCCACTCTCCAATTAATTTTTTAATCAAAGTATGCTGTTCTTCTTAACAATGTCTGGAATAACCCATTTTACTCAGATTCAGGGAGACATGCATTGTAACTAGCATGTACAGGTGTATCTCAATAAATTAGAACATCATGGAAAAGTACATATATATTTCAGTAATTCAGTTAAAAGTTAAACACATTATATTGATTCATTACACACAGAGTGATAGTTTTGAAGCGTTTATTATGCTGATTATGGCCTTCAGGTAATGCCATACATGGACACGTGTCCTAATGGACAACAAGCCAATTTGTAAAGCAGGCCACCTAAAGTTTAAGTTGACATACATAAAATTAAAAGCCAAGGACATTTGATCCATGCAAGCAACACAAGCCTGTGTCACCTTTCTTTAAATACCAACTCAGGGATTTGTTACATATATTGATATTGTGATTAATCAAGGCTAAAACTATTGCTGGCTGTAGCAATGTTCCCCAAATGCGACACATGGTACAGGATAGAGTCTCTGGCATTTTATCCATAGGGACTTTAAGAGGCTGCATATTTCATTTGTACAATAGGAGCCCTGTTCAAGTGAGAAATCGGTGGAGCCACCAGGGGTGGGAGAAGTTCATTGTTTGTCTTCTTAGAATGCCAGGTAATTTAACTTAGGATCATCTTAAGTATCCTGCTTGCTAAAGAAAAAGGGTGTCACAGATACAGGAAAAGAGCATTTATGGGACTCCAGGTGTGACAAGGATAATCATATAGAAAAAATGGTTACCCTAATACAGGAAATAGTTGTATTTGTAGTAGCACCAAACACCATCCATGAGACCCTGAAAAAATATACAGGGAGAAAACTTGTTACAAACTCTGCCACATACAGCACATACTGTTCCACTACAGATCTGGATCTAGGGAAGGTACTGTAGTAAACCCTTAGTCCAATGCTGACATATGACACATGAAACAGCCATTTTACTTGTAAAAAAAAAAAACAACTTCAGGTATGCCCCTATGCTGGAGCTGGTTACTAAAAACATCAAAAACCTTTACTCAATGGAAGACTTGAGACTTTCAGGATTTAGCATCCAACTTATCAGTGACTGTTGACTATAGAAAAATTTAAACTTCACTTGAATGTCTTGGAAAAACTGCAAAGCTGGAGAAAAAGACACTACTTTTTCTTGTACAAACTATTAGAGAGTTTATAGTCACTTGCAACTGGCTTTTATATTTTGGCCTAATCTTCCAATAGGCAGCTGTGAAACCCACAGTTCATGAATATGATATGCTGTGTCCTTCAAAGGATGGTAAAGAATTGTCAATTAATGTACTCTCCTAAATATGTCCTTCAAAAAAGTAATTTGGATGCATATAAGGACAGTATTCTGGGATTTCCAAGCACTTTCCTGCAAGAAAAAGACAAAACGACCAAATCATAAGGAAACAACTAGCACATTACAAGGAATTAATGTCCAGACATAAGAGGTCGCCTGAATCACATGACAGTCCGCACTGCTCTTATTCTAGCCATAACAATTACAGCAGAAAAAACTTTATGCTGGTCCAAAACAAATGCTTTACCTGGGCAGATAAACTGGGATGCGTATTGGTAAATAAATTTATTCTGAAGCTCAGATCCCAGTTCCTTCCTAAAAATAAACTCAGATGGCAAGCTGTTACAAGATCCTCAACTTATAATGATTGTCTTTCAAAAAGGTTACACCAAGCTCATTCAAGAGAAGCCATTTAATACAAATATAACCAAAATCCATTTTATCCATTTCACCGGCTAGGGGGCCTCATCTCCACAATATACACCACAGGCAAAAGCGCCCATTTATGTTAGCATAGGAATGTTATTTAGACTTCTACCAGGAATTGGAAGAAAGGCAACAGACAGTTTACAAGCTAAGATCTCTAAAAAATCGGTTAAGAACAAACAATAAAATGCTTATGAGATGGTCTCTAATACCCGATACAAATCCAATTCAACCCCCAAACATCTCCTCTATGATTTAGGGACTGTGGTGCTTCATGTTTGATGGAAATGCCCTGTGGCCCGAAATTACTAGAGGGAAGTCTTTACACCAATATCCTTGGTATTAAACATTAATATACCAATTACTTGCTGATCACACTATTAATAAACCTTTTATTCAGCTGCCCAAACACACCCGCTGTCTCTTGTACTCTCCTGGCAAGCAAATGCACTCTAGCAAGAGCCTGACCTGTTTTGGGCAGGAATCGCCCCCAAACTTAGCTGGTCTATCAAACTCACATACAGGATACAAAACAATCTAGCGATTTTTGACAATATTTGGGAACAATGGTTTACACATATGTTACTTCCCCCTCCAGGATTCGATTGACCCCTGCTCCACCCTTTCCTAGCTCTTTGTTTCCCCTCTGTTTCGAATGTAATTCTGTTGACTGTATATTTTACACCTATGTGACAATTTATGCTGTAATTATTGTTTTACAGTGTGTATTGTTTTACTTGACATGGAAACCAACAACAAATTATTGAAATGAACAACACAGCAGACAGTACCAGTTCAATAATATATGCAGATTAATAGGCAATTTTTTTATCCATTTGATTTTTCAAATGACTCATTTACACCTGTCTAAAAATACTTTAACATTTTTTTTTTTTTTTTTATCAGTGTGACACATTTTAAATATATATATTTTTTCCCTATATGATTCAGTCAGAATTACAGTTTCATAAAATGAAGTGTTATCCCCAGCCCCTTTTATGTTACTGCATAACAATGACAACATTGTTGTCATTTAAGACCTTGTGTTTTCAGATCGTCAATGGGAACCATCTAAATCTTAGTTACGACAGGTTTTAGGACCAGAAAATATGGCAGACACTTTATACTGCTGAACCAAAAATGAATACACAGACAAAACATGAATAGAGTTCCTCCAAGTTTTATTGGAGCCTTCAATACAAAAGCACAACAAATGTCTGGCACAGCATTATATTTACAAAGCAAGCTTACTTTGCACAGTATATAACCATAAAAATGTATTAAAAACAAACCAAAAGATTCGCCTTACAAACATTGGTTGGGGGAAAAAAATATCCTTTCTTGTATGCACAAATAAAACATGGAATTAAGAAAGGATATCATTAAGAAAAGCTTGTTAGACCGATTGTGTTTCAGAATTTACTGACAACTGGTATATTGTGAGGCCTACCCCAACAATTTATTCAAATTGGATCCAATCATGTACACTCTCACCCAATACACATATGGAAATGTCTGAGCTTATGGATTAAATTCTGAAGATGTTTAAAGTCTGAACCATTCTACTCGAGTAGTACTATTAGAGCAGGATTTGCGGAATAGCGGCATCCCTGCTATAAATAGGGAATGACCCCGATGGAGTTTTTCCCTGCTTCCATGATATCCTGCATGTTCTGTGTCTCTGTGCCATAGAAGGGCAAATGTTTCACAGGAATGAAAAGAGAAAACAGAGTACATTCACATAGCAAACTACATCACCAAGCCTAATTTTGCCTGCCTTATTTTTTATTCAAAACCTGTAGTGGGAAAAATACAGTGGCTGCCATTGCTGATCTCTTTCTAAAAATACTAGTTGCGTGGCCTTCTCTGGATTCAACACATTCAGATACTGACCATAAACTTGTATGCATGCTGATCAAGAAGGTAAAGATGCAAGTCCATAAACTGTATACTTGTTTCTGGTTAGGGACTTGGAACGTATTGAAGCTACAAGATCAAGGGAGTCGGATTTTCAGAAGTCAGAAATAACAGACTATATTTTCTCACAACAGGTTAGGCTCATAATACTAATAAATTATCATAAAGAGAAATACATGATGAAGAGGTCAACACTGACACTGTGTGGAAGCTTGATGTAAGTGTTATAAAATACAACACGTTGCAAGTTTTGCTGTGTCTCTTTACAGTATATCACAATTGGCTTTGGCTACACTAAACAGAACTATACTGTAAAGTCTTTTTAAAGAACAAACTGAATTAACCATATCCTCATGTACCTTACATATCTTTTTTGGTCACTTAGACAATTTAGATCTGGAAAAAAAAATCCCAACACATTTCTTTTGCAAAATAAATAGTATATCTTTTTTTTAAAACAAATTATGAAGATTTAATCTCTTCACTTACTTGCAAGGGCAATTTTGAAAAATACTGCAATTCAAATTTTGGACAGACCAGACACTTGTAAAGCTTCTCCCCAAAGAACACCATGATAAAGTGATCATCTTCATTTTAGTATTGGAATATCCTAATGTGGTTAGATCCTGTAGATTTTGTAGTATGGCATCTCTAACAAATGGAAGTTGTCTGATAAAATATTTTAGTTTGTTAAACTCCAGCAGATACTGCTAATGTAAAATGAGAGTATATATAAAACCATAACGAAAGGCATCTTCAGTATTAAAGTATAATATTACCTTAACAGTTTTATTGGCCAAGTAAACAGACAGCCAATGTTGCTCTTGTATTTATACTTTCTGCTTATAATGCAAACCTTACCAACAGTAAAAAGAAGTTCTACCTTTGGCTAAGGTTAGCATTTATTATCTGTTTTCAGCAGCATTTAACATGGTTGATCAAAGGGTCAGCAGTTTACATCCACATTTTCACTCCTTAAGTTCCCCAACAGAAAAATATATTCTTACTGTAGCCTTCTACATGCCTGGCTCTTATAGCTACATTTTACAAGTATTGTTACCTTTTCTGTACCTTCTGTGTCCCCAAATGGGAAGAAATTCTCACTTTCTGATAGCACCGTTACTGGCCCATAATGCGGGAACCTCCAACAGAAAAAACAAACCTACACAACTTTCTTTCACCATTTTTTAAAAAGGGGATTTATTTCTGTGTGCTGCCATTGAGTAGATTTTCCCTCATATCCTCTCTCAAGGACTACAGTCACCAGGGGGTAAACACTGATAATATGGCATATTGAGGGCAAACGGAGACTATATTTAAAGTGAACCTGTGCCTAAACTTTGGACATTAATCTATTTACATTTACATATAAAGCATAGGAAGATATTTAAAACAAGCCATGTCGAACCATTCCAGCTGCTTTTATTGTGAAATGGTTTACCTTCAAAGATCACAGCAAAGACTCTAAAGGCTGTATTCACAAAATATGCAATGCAGTGTCATTGATTTGAAGAAACTTGAGCTTGTGCTGTGAAATTTAAAAAAAAAAAAAAAAAATCACTATGTAGATAAATGAAGGCTTGTTTTAAAGGGCTTTTATAGATTGTTCAGAATGTAAATATTTTAGTGTGCATGATCAGGATGCAGGTTCACTTGAAGAAATACTGTTTTACATCAGCAACATTAGCTAAACTGTGTTGAGATTGTGTATAGAACTACATCAACATAATGAACACATTAATTAGTTAGTGTATGAAACTATATAAATATTACACCTCAATTGTCTGCACAGCATTACAGGAAGGTAGTTAAACCACAAAAGATATTGTTAACAGATGAGAAACTAGGACAGAAATCTAGCTAACACTGAACTCTCATCTCCAAATGGCATGTCTTGCCTCAATAACATCTTTCACACATCAAAATACTGCCAACATACAAAAGTTTTTAAAAGTTTAAGCAGTCAAACTGTTTTGTCACAAGACTGCCAAACGGCTCATTTAGAAAGTCTTTCTATTAGTTGTCGGAGGCAGAATCATCACTTGTTTGCTTGTTGGGCTCTGCAGCTTTCGACCCAGCTGTCGACCTGTACACAAAACAATAGGAGAATTTAAATGTAATTTTGCAAATCAAATTTGCCATTTGCACTTTTAGGAAATTAATTTATTAAGCATTGAAAAAGTACATTGGATAATTACTAAATTACCAAAACCTAAGCAAATTGTTTATAGCCCTTCGCTTACAACAGAGGAACACAGAATTGTCTTTGAAGTAACTTGAAAACGTCAAGTAACTGGCACCCTTCATTGTTTATCATTTTTCTTTAGTTCATTCCTTTTGAATGCCTTTATCGATTATGATATTAACCCTTTCGCATTTGTCTCAGTTCAGCTTTTCACCCAATTAGGCCTTATAAAAGTATAAATATTAGAAGTATTTATGAACTTTTTCCTTAAAGCCAATAATAATACATCTTTACGTAATATATTTACACCTTCTAGTTCAACTTCATACTCATGTCCCAAGTGCCAAAACCCAACTTTACAGACAGAACATTAGCCACAATCTGATGACACAGCAAACTACCATACACATGCATATATGCTTCATAGATTCAGATTTCAATGGAGAAACATTACCTTCAGATTGTATGTTTTAATGCTGGATGGAACTTGCACAGAAGTTACAAACTGTCTCACTCAAAAGCCAATACACTAAAACCAAAAGGCTCTTCTTTCATCACAAATATATTTAGCCATTTTTTTTTCCCTCGTTTTTATAAAATACTGGTAAACTTTCTGTATACGTTGAATACCAATACAGATCCCCTCTTATTTGTACTGACCCACTGGTGACATAATAGACCAACCAATTATAACACCTCAAATCTCAGTTTTTTTTGGGTAATGGCAGCCTGACCAATAAAATGTGAGTTTACTAAAATGTGAGTTTTACCAGTTTACTAAATTAAAACCTGCTTTTATTACATTTGTACAGAAAGTGCTCATTTAGACCTATACATGTGTAAGGATTGGGTCCCTAAACAAGCCTCAACATACTACAAGTATTAAATGTGTATGCTCATTGACAAAAGTGGTAAATAGGTACGAATCCAACTTAATCCTTTCCAGCTGATACTTACCGTTTTGTGGTGTTGTCATCTTTATCATTTTCATCACCGCTGTCTCCATTCTGTTGTGCTTCATCCTGTTCTTCCTGACCACCATTAACTGTTTTTGCATCTGCAAATATGTCAAAAACAATACAAAACAATAACAATGTTTCTGCATCACAATGCATCATGCTCCAGTATTTTAGATGGACAAGGATCAATTGCCAATTATAAAATGCCATGCTAATCTGTACTAACAGAAACATACAGGCATGCTGCTCTGTCCTACCAGTACCAGTGCTACCAGTAGTACTGTTTAGATTTGGACATTATATGTGGATCACTGATTAACCACACCGAGATTCTAGCATGCAGGAGTTTGCCTGCATTTTGCATGATGTGAAATGGCGAAGTTCAACTGAAACATTACTTATGACAAACTGTAGTTTGAAACCATAGGTCTTTGGCATTAGGCTTCCGACATTGGATATTGAAAGAAACCCTAAACACAGTAATGTAAGGAGCATTACAATACAGAATTTTGGGTGACCATCATGATGCAATATTCCAGTTAATTTTTATTATATGAAATGCTGAGACAAAAGACTGGACTTAACAGATATAAATGAAAATATGTTGCCCACTTCACACTAATGCATTTGGAAAACATCACAGCTCAACTCACCTGAGTTCTGTTCTTTCTCCATCTTCTTTTGAGGTCCCCTCTTCCCTGCATCCTTGGATTTGTTGGCTTCCTCTTGCTGCCTCTGTTCTGCTAAAGACTTATTCAGAACCTGAGTTATTACAGAGTCTCCTTCTCCAACAAGAAACATATTCTTAAACTTGTTGTATAGCATTGAGGCCTTCTCCATCACCACCTGACTGGCTTTAAACCGACGAATCTATCAAGCCAAAAACAAAACTCATGAAGATATTCTCCTTTAACAACTACTTGCTGGTGATTGGGGGGGTGGGGAAGTTCGATCAGCTTTAACACAAACTGATGAGATCATATGCATCAAGATAGCTACAAAAGTTGAACAAAGACTACTTATTATTCCTGGTGAAGCCTTAAACTACCGGTATGTAGCTTTGCTGGACAGCTTATTTCTGTATGCAAGTTGTAATTATTTGCAAAGTGATAAATCCGCAAAATAAAAGCAGGTCAACAGATAGTAAAGGAAAAAAAAAAATCACAACATAAGTACATTAAATAATCATACACAGACAAGAATATGCTCCTCAGTAATATTCATAGGAGGCTAGGCCATGTATCCTGCAATTAGGAAGACCATTTTATTTAAAATTTGACTAACACTGTCTACTGTACACTGCATATAGGGAAAACCCCAAAGGACCTGTCATCCTTGTAATGCTCTACCTCAGTTTTAGTATCACTAGGACGGCCATTGTAGAAGTTTGCTCGGATTCTTATGCTTGTGTATTTATTTCTGCAAATAAAAAAAAATCACGAGAACTTGCTGCCCAGTATAACTCACCCCTTGACAGGTGCCATTGCATGAGATAATTCACTAGTTATTCACTTGAGCTAATGATTGTAAACAGGTAAAAACAGTAAGAAAACATGAAACACCATCTTGGGATTACCTAATCCTGAAACAAATTCCGAAAACATTTATAATTACTATACTACAGAGAATATGAATAGAAGTACACACTTTGTATGAATCCCCCTCTTTATTCTTAACATGCCTCTAATATATTTATGCCTAGTAGTGCTTACAATTGTAAGCTGTTGATATATTACCAATGCAATAGTGGAAGAAGCAAAGTTTTAAATAGGTTTTGATTTGATACCCTCTTGAAATTACACAAGAGTCACAAATAAGCGCACTGAAATCTTCGTCTAGTTAAATTTTTATTGTTTATACCCCTGAGAAAAACTGTAAAAATACAATAAATGAAAGACCACAAACTGAAAATACAAATATGTGACATCCTTACCCTTTTTAGAGTAGTGATCATATCTGTGTGTTTCTGAGCATGTTGCATGGTGATCTGGAGAGAAGCCAACTCATCCAAAGCAATAATACATCTGTTTACATCCTAGAAAAATGATCCAAAATTCCCAGGAAAAATATAAAACACTCATGGCTTCCGGAAACAACAGTAGATATTTATTAGATAAAATACAGAGCAAATATTTCTGTGCTATGACTTTTGCTTGTGTTAACCACTCCAGACTGTCTGTTAAACGCCAAATAAACACCACACTATACTCCCTTACTGATCACTGGCAATAGTGCGGTGGTAAAAGTGTTTTTTTGGTAATCAAAAGGAGGTAGCAAAGGCCACATATGGAAAGACAATATCTTAATTTGGTGGATTTTGTTGATAAAATTTATAGAAATTATGTTATGTAAGCTATTCATTCACCTTAAAAGCTACATTTTTGATGCTAGGAATTATTATCCTTTACAGAAAGGCTAGAATCAATAATTTCATGTATGCTAAAGGAATTGCTCATGAAAAAAACAAAGCAATTGACTCAAAGATCTACTTTATCTAAAAAAAATATATATATTTTAATAATAATTTTAGCATAAAATAATAATGAAAGCCATTTTGTAATTGGGGAGGTTTATGTATTCAGGATAAGTGAAATAAGCTTTAATCAGTTTTCTGTATTGAAGCAACAGATATACCCCTGGATTAAACACGTAACCTATGAAGTTGGTAACCAACCAGCCACTGAACTTACTTGACAGTAGGACAACCACAGTAAAAAAAAGCTTGGTTTTAAATAACCACAAGGTATTGTAACCAACACAAAACAGGTTCTTGATACAAATTTATTTTGCATTCTCTCCCAAATAAGCTTTAATGAGAATGGTCTCTAGACTCAAGGGCCCAGATTTATGAAAGCGCTCTAAGGCTGGAGAGAATACACTTTTATCAGTGAAGCTGGGTGATCCAGCAAACCTGGAATGGATCTGGTCCATGATTCAAAAGGTTTGCTGGTAAAAAGCAAATGATTTTTTAATATCCATTCCTGGATCACCCAGCTTCACTTCTGAAAGTGTATTCTCTCCAGCCTTGGAGAGCTTTCATAAATCAGGCTGAAGGAGTCAACTGATTTGAGCCCAAAAATGTGAAATTGGATCCGTATTTTCAGTCATGTTCATTCCACAGCATTAAAGACCTTGGACATACATGAACACAATTTTTCTGCCACATGTCCAATGTGCTTTTGGACATTTTCCTACAGCCTGCTAAGATTAATAGTAAATCTCTCACCTAACACGAATCTAACAAAAAATTGGCAGTATTAATGATAATGATGTTTTTTCTCAATCTTTTCATGAATATATTTGCTAGCATTTTAAATATAGGTTGTTAGAAAGAGAATAGAACTGTAGGAGTTAAGAGATAAAAGAGTTTTTTGGAATCAAAATATATAACTATGGGAGCAAGTCCCTTGAAAGTACTTGTAATGAAGGGTAAGATGATCAGTGCAAAATTTACTGGGACACCATAAGCCATTGTTAGAAGTTTGTGGGAACATTGAAAATCTCTTCATTGTAATTTTGCCTGGTAACTAAATGACCAAGTGAATTAACAAATTACAGATTTGAGTGTTTTTTTAGAAATGGGGTTTGTGGGTACAGGTGTACCCATACCTTACAGTTATTCCATAAACAAAAATAACTTCACTTTCACATACAATCTTAAGACCCTGTTCAAATCAGAAACACAATACTCATATAGTGAACAAATTAAGAAATCAAAACCTAAAACATGTTGGAAAAAAATGCAATACTAACCTGGTGGTCAAGCTTTAAAGAGGACTTTATTTCTGCATGTATTCTTTGAAGTCTAGCATCAATGGAGGTTTCTATACAATAAAAAAAAAATAAAAAAAAACAGACACTTGAAGTCCAAAAAAAATTACATAGCAAAGAAACAAAACAGTACAGAAAAAAAGTCTGGATTTACATTTATTATGTGTGTTATTAACTTATAAAAGCTAACCTTTTTTCTTGTCAAATTTCCTCACATCTGCTTTCTTTGCTTCCTCCTTACTGTGGCTGGGAAAAAAAAAAAAAAAAAAAAAAAAATTAAAACTTTTTTTCTGATTAGAATGACACAGTCCTTAACTATTACCTATACAGAGATTAAAAACCGTCACTATCAATCTAAGTAAGCTGTATAGAAATGTATAATTACCACCAGGGGCATGTGATTATGAAAACTGCAACCTTTTCAGATACAAAAATTTTTTGGCAGCTTTAGGACCCATGATATTCACCAACACAATTCCTTATACAGAAATGTGGTGATGCAGGTCCCAAACCAAAAGATCACAAAAGGAATGGCAGTGATTAAAATAAGAAAGTAGAAGTATTGAAAACAAATTCATAGTAGCAATAAAATATATATTAAATATTATAAAATAAAAAATATGCAGCTTAATATTAAGCAATAAAACACTGACACTGTAAGCAAAAATGTCAAAAACCCGATTACAAAAGAGCATGACAAAAATATGAATATACAGGAGTTAGGCTGGGTCACACGTGCAATAATTGTAAAAGATCCTTTCCGACAAGAAAAGACTGCACGAAGCATGAACGAGGGCTGTACATACAGCGCCATTCTGCTCTAGAGAGGGGGAGAACTGAGCTGTGCCTATGCTGTGCTCTCTCACCTTCACTTTCATTACGATTGTTCCTCATTCGTGGATACTCCCATTGGAACCACGGTTGACAAGTGCTGTACACACGTCAGATTCTCGTCTGATATCAGCCCTGAAGCAATAAGCAGATGAAAATCTTCTAACGTGTTTACGTAGCCTTACTTGAAGCCTGCTTACATATGATGTCAACCAAAGTGATGTATCTTCATTTTGCCAGTGAAAGTCAATTCTTCCCTATCTGTCAGTACAGCTGAACATCCCATTACCAAGTAGTGGGAAGTCTTTTCAGATATTTGCATACCCCTTCGCTTTCCAATATCTGAGGGTTTACTGATCATTTTGAAAGGCATTTTTGCTAGAGTTTGAATATCAGTTCCTTATCTTCATTTAATATAAAATGACCAGGTCTGTAGCACATTTGCTTTAAGTTTGTCCAATTCTGTTGTAAATAGCAGAATCAATAAATTAAGTACAAGAATTGTAACATTTCCTTTAGCACTAAAAAGTATGTGTCATTTTGGTAATCTATAATTGTGATATATTGGTTAACTCTAGATCTAACAGTAACCTAAAATGCTTTAATTCCCAAATGAAAAGAGGTCTTTAAAGTTTAGATGCTCTGACCAAATTT
Organism: Pyxicephalus adspersus; assembly: GCF_032062135.1. Taxonomy (NCBI): domain Eukaryota; kingdom Metazoa; phylum Chordata; class Amphibia; order Anura; family Pyxicephalidae; genus Pyxicephalus; species Pyxicephalus adspersus. The sequence continues at coordinate 39,188,372 of NC_092860.1, forward strand.
AGCAGCTTCAGTATGCATTGGTAAATTTGGCAAAAACTATGACAAGTTTTTATATTACAAACATATGATGTTTTTATTGGTACATTGTTAGGTGTATATATATATATATATATAAAATGTAATTTTAGTTATTTTACACATAAATACAGAGGGGCCCCAATAAAACGTATACACAATTCAATAGTGGTTATCCATGCTCTCCCCAAAATCAGAAGTGTCTCTGGATGCTAATGGTGACCACTTTGAGCACCTAATGAATGCAGAAGACAAAGGTGACTTACAGCTACCCTTTGATGTATATACAAATCTACATATAAAGCTTGTATGCAGATATTTTTCATGTTGAAGTGTGTATACATTATGCAGCTTTTATTACAGCCAGTAAAGAGGTTTGTGTAGATGGAACAACTGTAGGCCATATAAAAAGATAAACGTGGGACCTCCAGCTAAATGACCTAGGTAAGTAACATTTAGAAGAAGGCTCAAGATCCATAGACCTATAAGGAAATAGTAAAGCAGGCAAAGAAAAAAATTATCATCCAAACCTTTCTGCTTCTGTGGCATCATCTAGTTTTCTTTTCTTTTCAGCAACTTCTTTTTCTTGCACTGGCTTTACTCCACGCTTTAGGGCAGCCTGGGGAGGTCTGCCAACCTTGCCCTTCTGATTGAGTAAAATTCAAATGCAAGGGGAGGGAGGGAGAAAATAAACAAATCAATGGCAAAACCAGTATTAGTACTATTTAAAACAGCACTTTCATGATTAAAACCTAAATAAATAGAATCAATAATAACAATGCAGTGGTAAAGACAGAAGTGGGGGGCTTCATCTTTTTTAAATGCAAGTTGTTGAAAACAAAGTATTTAAAAAGGTACTATTTCACAGATAACGGTCATGATAAAGTAGTTCACAGCTGTATTAAGACAACTGTGGAGTTGTCACCAGTAGAAAGCAGGAAATATTTGCTTTCTGTTGAAATTATTTATTCAGGTTATACAGTAAGATTACAATCTACATTTATATGTTCCCTGCACACAGTGTGTTGTGAGAAAGCAGAGGTGTTGTTTATAACCCCTTCTTTCTTACCCCTTTAAACTCACAAAGAGGTTGCAATATGAAGACTTTACACCTGGCAAATTTTTCTTGAAATGGAAGATCTTGATATATTGCCTAAACAAAAGTTAGACATTAGCTATATGGCTAGAACTGTACTAGCAATGCCACTCACCCAAGTAAGAGGTGAAAGACTATTTTCAGCTTTGAAAAAACATAAAATCAGATTTAAGAGTTTCTATGAAGGAAGATTTGGCAAAAGCAATTCTGTTTGAGAATACCATAGCTAATTTTGTAATATATTTACTAAATTTATTCCTCTATTTAGCCTGGCCTTACACTTCAGGTCATGCGGTTGATATTCTCTGCTTAGAGGTGGAAGAGCTGGTGTGTGGTTCTCTCCTGAGTTCCTGCTCATCCATTTTCTATTGAAGAGAAGTTTACTTCTCTTTGTATTTTGGTTGTTACCCTTTGCTTGTTGTTACTGGGCCTCAGGGTGATGCTGGTTCGTTCATCTGGGAAGGAACCAGTAGTCTCATACCCTGTCACTACTCCTAGGGCATTTCAGGACTCCTAGGGTCAAGGTTCCGGTGTATGAATCCTCCCACTTTCAGGGTCTATTCATACTGACAGGAGTCACGGCCAGATTTAGGGTTTCTGTAGGTGGTGATCATTTCCCTCTCCCTAGCTTGGAGGTCTAAACCCTTTTATTGTCATTATTTCCCTGTTTTCATTCTGGTGTTCCTCTCCTCCCCCCCTTATCTCATGACAATAATTTACAGCTATATGCCAAGTCTACCATTCATGCTGTTTTAAGGTTTTACCAATTTTTTGGGGTTTATGTAGTTTTTTTTAGGGTTTTAAAGCAGCAAATGGTGTAGTTTATATTTTTAACAAGTTGTTACTGATCCTCATTATATCTGCAAGTTCATTAATCTCCCTAGTGGTATTCCCGAATGTGTCGAGGGGTGGATTTTCCATATCAAAAGCGGAATTACCAGGCAGTTTAAAACCCCTACATGGTTCCCACATTTCAGCGATGTCCTCCAGCAGTGACTGCAGCTTCCTCCAGCAATGCCCGCCATCTGCTTCCCCTGGCGATGCCTGCCCGCATCTGCATTCCTGCCATTTGAACGTTGGGGGATGCGAGGCCAGGGGAAGCAGATGCTGGCCGGGCATCTGCTCGCATATGCGTGGCTGGGAGGCGGGACAGTGGAGATGGTAGGCGGGACCGGGCGGGAAATTTAAAATGAGGATTTTTAAATGTACAGTATTCATACTGCCAGGGAGGTTAAAATTTATAGCCTCCAGATAAAAACAATACATAAAACATTGCTTTTATTTTTGTGTTTTTAGTTTAAAACTTAGGCATAAACATTACTGGTTTGAAGGCTGGTCAATAGGGTAGAGTGTCCGCTTCCTGGCCAGGAATTTTTTCTAAAAACTGACTCCGTCTTCATATAGCTTTGCAATGGCTTAGCTTTGGCAGTGATGAAATGCTGTATTTCAATCAACATGGAACATTGGCATACCTCACCATATTTAACCCCCTAGCGTTCTAATTCTGTCAGTTTTTAGATGCAAAAAGTGATCCTATTTTTTTTGCATAACAATTTTTGTTTATGTTGTGGGCCTGTAATTCTTAGAATTAACTCCCGGGTATAATAATTATATTTTCTATATTATAATCATAAATTATAAAATAATACATAATTATAAATAATTTAAAAAATAATGAAATAATAGACAACAGTGTAATCTTAAAATAAAATATAAAATTAAAAATGTACTTTTATTTTTATTTCATGTGTGGTGTTTTTGTACTGTAAAAACCATTTAAAAGCAGATTACATTGTAATCTGCTTTTAAATGTCCCGCCCGCCTCACACAGACGCTGGAGCTGCTGCTCTGCACAATGCAGGACAGTGAGATGTGAAGCACAATGCAGAAGTCCTGCATTGTGCTTCGCATCTCACTGCTGATGCGAACAGCGGCGTGGCCGGGACCCCGGTGGTATTTAAAAGCAGATTACTCAGTAATCTGCTTTTAAATTTCCCGTCCACGGCCCGGGACCATCTGATCGCCACTGCAGGGGCTTCTAAAGTAAGGGGGGCTTCTAAAGTTACCCCGAGTGTGACTCGGGATTACCGCTTTTTGCATGTAAAAGCCACCCCAAGGTACACTCGGGATTACCGCTAGGGGGTTTAAATTAGAGGAGTTGGGTATACCATAAAATAAGTCAGAATCAAAGGGTTTTTTTTTTACAGACTCAACAACCCTGATTCTACACCAATTCACAATGAATAAAATCAACGTATGTTAGGCCAATGCAGGTGTGCAAAAGAGCCCTTTAGAAATTGAAAGAATTTAGGATGTGTGGTGCACTCAAGAAGCAGTGTGGATCCAACTAAAAGGTGATCGTTTTAAACTTCACAGTAGCTGTTAACACAGTACGAAGGATTTCTAATACTAGTACTTTCATAAACCCATTGCATAAGGCTTACCAAGCACAAATGCTTTCTCGACTGCAGATATTTTATAGTATTAATATTATAGTTAGCGCCGCTTCTGTATTAGTTTACTGTGGCTGATTTTACTGCGAGGCTGTTTGATATAATAGTTCTTCAACAAATTTGTTTTTAACCAAAAACTTCACATTTTCTCTAATGTTCATTGAGAGAAAAAACCATGGGATGTGCTCTGTGATACAAAAAGAGATAAAAGTCTTCCCATTTTTTAGAAAAAACATGAGGGTTGCCAAGTTACCTAATTTCTTGGCAAGTTAATATTGAGAGTATAGTTCTGAAGCAAAGACAAACACCTCACTTTAAAATTAATCTGGAAAAAAGATTGTGTTTCTGAAAGTCTTACCTTTGCCTCCTCCTGCTCATCTTCAGATTCTGAATGGGAAGTTGAATCAAGTTTTCCTGCAACTTTTTTTTTAGTTTCAATTTCATCTTTTTTGCTGGTCTCTTTTTGTCGTTTGTCATCATTTTCCTTTGCTCCTTCATCCTCCTTTCTAGAAAGTGGCTGTTTGGGGGATTTTTCTAGAGCTTTCTTCTTGATTTGATCATCCTCAGTTCTGCATTAAAAATACAGCAGAAAAAAAACAAAGTGACCAGATTTAAAGCTGAACTCATTATGATCAGTATAATTATTTGGTTTGGAAATCCATAGCACCATTACTGCAAAATGCCTGACAAAAATCAAAACACCCTCCAAGGTGCTATGTTCTCATATAGCTGACCAGCACCAAAGCAATGTCTAATGCTCAGGACCCATTCACAAAAAGGTCATGGTTTCACAAATTAAATTTGGTAAAGGAAGCAGATTTAATTGAGTGGACTCTAACACACCTAAACATTATACCTGTAACACTTTTAGCATCACAGTGCACTGAAAACCATTGCAGTAAGTTACCATATATAAGCAGTAAGGTTTTACACTAGACTTAAAATACAAGTACATGTCATTCATGTAACATATTAAAAAAACAATATATATACATTTTACAACATGTTACAGATACAAAGTAACACCATATTATATACAATACAAAACACACTTACGTTTCACTATCAGGTGAAGTAGGCAGTGGCTTTAGCCTTGGTCTTCCCCTTGGTTTAGGTACTTTGGGTTCTGTGGAAGCTAAGTTTTTAACATTAAAATATTACTTACTGTTCATTTAGCTGTTACACCTAATTAACTAGACAGAGAAAAAAAACACTACAAAAAAAATCATATATGGATAGAGAGGAAAAGGAGGAAAGCCGGTTATGCTTTCAAGTAACACCACATGGTGCAACAATACTCTTTTCACCTAGAAATGACCGGTAAGTTTAACTTTCATAGTTGGAAAGGTCATAGGGAGTTTGATAAAAAAAAAAAAAAAAAAAAAAAACAACATGGAGGAGTTTTTGCTAGAAAATATCACTATAAAAGACACTTCCCCCAGAGTGACATCATGATTCCAGAACCCGCCCTATTGCAGGCCTGAGCCTGTGAAAATGTGGAATCGGCTCCCTCAGGAAGTAGTTTCAGCAAATACTATAGATTGCTTTAATAGGAAGTGTGATGCTTTTCTAAAAGTACAAACTATAAGTGGGTATTAAAGCTTTTAAGGAAAGATAACAGACTGTTGATCCAGGGAACATCCAATGGCCTCATGGAATCGGGAAGGAAATTTTTTCCCCATTGGAGTAAATTGTACCAGTTTTTTTTTTCATTCCTCTGGACATTACCAGGTTCATAAGATTTGAAATCTGGGATATGTTTATTTACCTAGTGGTTGAACTTTATGAACTATATTAAATGCTCAATCCCCTTTTTCATGTGGTCTGAAAAGCATCTGCAACAAACTGTTCTCTATCCACAACCCCTTCTGGTTTGAATCTCCTAATACCGGGCTCTCGTACTCTGACTAAACACACATAACCTCTTCTATTCATTTGTGGTATACTCTGTCCATCACCTTACGTTCGTAACTGCATCATTATCCATCAGGCCCCTGGCCCAGTCCTTCAATTACTGCACAACTTTGCCTGTCTCACATTCTTTTGCACTCCACTAATTGGCGATTTCAGTTTTGTAATGGACTCTAGCTACCCTCTTCTGCTGGCTTTGTGCTAATACTGATTTGTAGGCTAACAAAATTGATATCCCAACTTACCATACTACCCTCACGAAATTCACCTGATCTGTAATGCCCCACTCATGCAATTCAACCCTCTTAGTTTAAATAACTTGCTGCTACTCTCTCATTGCTTCCCTCCATTAGCTGTGCACTGGACTGGATCTGCTCTGACTGAATTCTGTGGCCACATCTCTAACTCTTGCCCCTGCATTGACCAAACCTGTCCCTCTCCACTGGTATTTAATCTTTCAAACAATAAATTGGCCTCTGGATTTAGAACAAATCCTGCCTTGATCCCTGTCTCCTTTGGCTTCTGTCCCATTTCCCCTCAAACTACTGGAGTACTTGTTTACAATAGAATAACACATTTCTATAGTTACTCTTTCATGCTGTTGAACCCTCTTTAAAGTGGCTTTCGCCTCATACCCAAATGAAATGGCTCTCACAAAAAGTGGCCAATAATCTCTACAGAGCCTGGCAACTTTTCTTATATTTTTAGGATCTTTCCTCTGCTTTTAGCCACTGATCACCCTCACCCAAATCAGTACTGCCAGCAGTGTGATCGCTCATTTTGCTTTTTATTTTTCTAACTGCTTCGATTACTCTTATTTCACCTTCTGGGGCAAAATGATCTCATCCTTTGACCTTTTATACCACAGATACCGGGATGACCACATCCAAAAGAGCTCTTGGCCACTTTCACCTGCACAACATGTCCAAAATACTCCATATCTCATTCCCTGAGGCCACCAAGCTCATTTATGCACACAACAATACTCACAAACTACTAAAACATCCTCTTATCGGGTATTCCACTAACTAGACAGGCGTTGGCAAACTACAGCCTGCCAAACCAAACGGGCCGTTAGGCTTTTGAATACGGCACCGCTTTTACACATAATTTATAAGAGTTCAAACACTCTCCCATCCATCTGAAACTGGCCCATCCGTGAAATTTTTAAACTCCAAGTGGCCCCTGAGCCTAAAAAAGTTTGCCCACCCCTGAATTAGACTAGACTGTCATCTCAACAACCCAACAAATACTGCAGATAGATTTAGCCCTCTCACTACCCCAGTGTGTTTAACCTCCTGTGTTTACCTTAGAAGAAAAAGCTACTGGGTTTTGTTTTAAATCACTCAAGTCACACACACACACGTGTAACTACTACAACTACAGTGATTATAAAATGCATTTCCCTTCCATAAAGCTTTAATGTATTATTGTCATAAAATATTGAATCACAGTGGATCTAAATGATATAGAATATCCATGAATTATGTGTAAAAATGGCTATTCAAAAGGACTGCATTTATGCCAATATGTATTTTGGAAGTCATGTTCAAAGGCTAGGACATGTTGTATGATATGACTGACACATGCTAACTGGTGAAAAGATGGCGAACTAAACAGTATTTGCATATTACTGCATTGTTTTTTATAATCATAACTACTTGCAATTAGGTTAATTACTGGAAGTTTTTTTTCTAGAGTCAGAACACTCAGCCCCCATTACCTGTGAAAAATACAATCTGATTTATCATTTTAATTTACCTGGTCTGCCTCTTTTGGGACTTGGCTTTAGTTGTGCTATTGCCGAAGTATTTGCATTTCGCTCTGCCTCAGCCAAAATATCGACCTAAATGACAACAAAAATCACTGAATAAACATTTACAAAAACTGCAAACTTTTTTATATTAATTGTAGAGCCTTACTTTTGCACAACAAAAGCTAAACTTGACTTTATATTTAAACCATAGTAAGGTTTTTTATTTATTAAAAAGATACATAGTACCAATGTAACTGTAGCAACTTATCTGCACAAGCAGTACAAGTAGAAAAACCAAAAAGACACAACCATAAAAAAAAAAAAAAAAAAAAAAAAAAAAAAAAAATCCCTTTTGTAATATACAAGACAAGGCAACATATGCACCAGTGATAAAGGCACAAACAGCTGCAAGAAACATACTCACCAGGAAAATAGGTGGAGTAAGGCTACACACGTGCAATAATTGTCGTTGGAATACATACATAATACACCAAGGTGGTTACTGTCAATGCAGTCACATTTATTTAAGAAACCCCACCAACTTCCCTCCCAATGCTATACTCGCATATAACCTTCTGCACCAGTCTCTGCATATGACCCATGCTGCCTATTTAACCCTATAGAGAGGACACCTTCCCCCTCAATAAGGGAAACAAACACACAGTGGAATATAAACACTTTCAATGGTATAACATATATTGGTTTAGGAATAACAGACCAAAATGAAGGAAAGAGAGTTAGGGTTTACATGTGTAAGATCTGACCGGGGATCAAGAACCACTCTTTACTCTTTCAGGAAATAAAATAACAATATAGGTAAATAAATAAACCCAGTGAGAAATCATCCCTTAGAAACCAGTCATCTGTAGTCAGTTCAGTTATGCCCCCTTTCTCTAGAAACAGGTTGGTACACTGGATAGTGGGAAATCGCATAGCGCCATATGTACCTGATCAATGTTTAAGGATGCTAACTAGCTTTGGCCTGGAAGGTACAGGTTGGAAAGCCCTAATAATTATGTTATTTCTGTTACAGTCTATAGTATAGCATAGAAGTATAGTCAACAGAAAAGAACAGCTTTTCTCCAGATTAAAGCGTACCTATACTCAGAATTTTCACTTTACATAAAAGGGTAGAGAACCCCTTTATGTAACGTAAAAATTCTGTTTTTTTTGTTTTGTTTTTTTAAACACCCTAAAAAAAAAAGAAAAAAAAAAAAAAAAAAAAAAAAAAAAAAAAAAAAAAAAAAGGTGCAGCACTGTCCCCTAATTCTCAGCCGCCTAGGCCTCAGTTTGGAAAGTCCATTTCAATACATTGTTTTGGAAGTACAATATAGACTGCAGTACTGCAATTGTACCTCCCTTACCTTCTTCTTTCTGCCTCGTTTGCCTTTAACAGGTGTAGCAGGACCATCCTGGAAAAGAGGCAAAAGCTATGCTTCACTATTTTGTGTTATTAAAAAAGTAAATTATTCGTGTTCTAAAAAAAAAAAAAAAAAATAGTTTGAAAATCAAAAACAGAAAAAAACAAAATCAATCAATACTTTCCAGGGAACTAGTTGACAAAATGTTTCATATTTTACGTATGACTTTTTGTTAGGACTACATCTCATCAATACATACTACTTTTGGTCTATACAGTGGTGCTAAATTACAATTTTCATTACATATACATAAGTCCAGAAGATTTTTAGAGCAATGTTAGATGCAGAAAAAACTCACTTCACTGCCAAGTTGGTCACTGGTGTCCTCCTTTGAAGTATTGAGATCTTTCTCTGGTGACCCAAGACCACTGGAGGAATCCGAATGTTTACTTGAAGACTAAGTTTTAAGACACAAAAAAAAGGAATAATTGATTGGACAATAGGAAGGCTTTTATAAGACAAAGGGGACAATAAAAAAAAAAAAATATCACACATATACAGCTAGTCCCCAGGTTAAGGACATCCAACATAGGAAAGGGGCTTCACTGTTCTTTCCTGTGCAGGAGGGAGGCTTGCATGAAGACTTGGAGAAGAAATCTTTTGCTAAACACAGCTGAGACTGAGCTCTTCTGTAAGCTCTTGTAACTCTTTAATGACCAAGACAACATCTGCAGTTGTTTCTTTTTGCATATCAAAGCACAGCTTGCTCCAGAAGTTAATGAATGTCTAGGCTCCATAAAGTTTTTTTTTTGGTTTGTTTGTAATTAGCTCACAGTGAGGATTTTTTACAGTAACTGATACCACACTGCCTAATAATATGTTGAGACAAACATCTGTCCTAATTGCATTTATTAAAATAATGTACCTGTTCTGACTTACATACAAATACAACTTAGGAACAAACCTACAGTCCCTATCTCATATGTAACCTGGGGACTATCTGTATTTATATTATTTATGTATAATTGGTCATAATAGGTGCATGAAAAGGGTTTGCAATTCTCTTTAGAAATTTCTGTGATCCACAAAATCTAGTGGATAGCAGAGCGGTCCTCAGTCTCTCCTTGCATGCAAATTAGGTGTTTTTTTTTTTGTGGTAGAAAAGTGGTTGGTACGTTCTAATAAATACACAACTGCATGACCTTTTTACTATTTTTTTTTTTTGTATTGAGCTAATGGCGTAGGTGGGAATGTATGTGCCCATAGATCAGGAAATAAGAAATTTCCACAAACAGGGCACAAAGAAAAAGGCTGTAATCCATAAACACGTCTAATATTCTTGAAAACATAGGTTTGCTCAATTTTCACCTGTTCAGATGTTAAGAGTAGGTTATGGTCCAAATAAGGACTACCTTTGAGGTTGCAGACTTCCGTTTCTTCTGGGGAGACTGATCATCATAATCTTCTAAACTTTCCTGTGCATCATCTTCATCACCTTCAAGTGCACTGGCAAGTGACAAGATATTCTAAAAAAACAAAAAAAACAGCTATACAGCATGGAAAGTTAGCTTTTACTTTACCAGTGTCTTCATGACACTGTCAATGTTTTCTGAGATTTCAAGTTGAAGGACTAGAAAAAAAAATAGTCCTTTAAATATTTTATGAAGTTAAATTTTCGTGTTTTAAATTATGCAAACAGCCTAATAAAAAAAATCTGAAGAGGAGCTGTGTAAACTTAACATGTAGCTGTGGTGATAAATTCATCGAAACATGCACAGGACAGATCTATTTGTTTGCATTTATTTATGGTACTTAGCAAACTATTAGTATTAGACTAACTAATAATATACACTAACCCACTGACCAACGCAGAGCTCTAAACCTTCAGCTAGCAAATTTGTTAGATTGTTCCAGGCAACCCTGTTACCAAAATTTTACAATTTTAACACGCTTGTCAGTCAAGTTTCAAGCCTAGATTTATACTAACATTTTCTGATGAGTGGGTGGGTGGGTGAATATCAACAAACAGAATCACAATTTACAGAACTGGTTAACAAAAGGTGAAAGGAAATAATTTAGTATTGAAAATTTGTTTTGTTTTACTGTGGGGATAAAAACAAACAAAAAAAAAAAAACCCTAATGGTTTCCCCGCCTTCTTACTCATCTTCCCAACCATCAAAAATTGCATTACATTACAAAAATACATCCAGAAAAGTTTGAAAATGAGTGTCCAAAGAGATTGCATAAGAGATGCTAGGATTGATATCTGATGTTACAGGGACTGTAAAAAAAATATTTTACAATTCCCACTATCTTTTTACATGTATTGTGTGATAGTATTCATACTATAAAGCATAATATTTTCCTAAAATTAGAGTTAAAGAAGAGTTAGAAGACATAAATGTTTGAAATGGTAGCCAGGATTAAGTTTTAATTATTCTAATTTACATGGCAAATTCACTGTTGTGCAGATAAACCAAATGCACAAAGCCAAGATGAAATATATTATTATTGAACAAAAGAGGAGAACAAATTTTAGATTCAGATTTTACATACCTGTGGATTTGAGAATTTAACTTTGGGATTATTATCAATCTCCCATAATCCCTCATTGAATCCCTTTCGTTTGTTGGGTTTGCCATACTTCTCTTTATTTTCTTCATACGGGAATATGTCTTTGGGTCCCAAAAAGGCTCTTAAAAATTAAATCGTATAAAAAAATAAAAAAAAAAAAAGAAATGTCTAAATACAGAGTTATGTGTATTCTTACTTGAACTTTGTTGTATTTTGTACCCCCAGGTGAAAAAATGATCTACTATGCACCTTCTGTAGGTAACTGCAGGTACACCGTAGTGGTGAACGCGTTGGGTTCCTACACATTTTAGCTTTTTGCAGAACAGTGAGGGTATCAAGACCACATTTACAAGGTTAACAACTAGGTATGCAAAAGTGAATTTATATCTTTTGTGACTAAAGACGAATACACTTTAATGGCAAGCAAAATCTACATAAACTGTTTACAAATTATTACAACAATGCTTTTTGAATCTCTTATTTTTCTCTGAATAAGTAAGCAATAGGAACAATAAAGCAAAGATTACATTTTGGAGCTTTAGTATTCAACGTTTCAAGTGGTCAACAACAGGTGTTAACGAGAAAAAAAAAAAATTAGAGAAAAAGTTATTTCCAATAAAATTTAAGTAAATAAAAAAATTATAGTACACTTACGTTTCATGGGTTCCGAAAAAGAAAATAGGCATTTTATTTGAAGGAGGCTTAACTGCCCCATCGGGAAGTTCATCCACCTATAGGAACAAGTAGAATAATTCAGGTCATTAAAAAATTATACTTAAAATTTACTTAAAGTACATATTGCTCCAAAAACAAAAAGGTTCAGGTGTTTTTAATTTACTATACAAAATAGCCAACAATTTACTGCTAACTATGTATGAGATATATAGTAAGGGACAGAGTATATTATAGCAGCAATTTCATATATGCACATCAAAGCATCCAACTTACCCTTGCAGGCCAGTGAGGGTAACCTTTCATCTTGGCAAAGATCAGGTCCCCTGGCTTGTAATCTCGTGTCATTTTGTCTATGCATAAAATAGAGATGACAAAAAAAGTATTAGAAAATAATGAAATTGTCTCTGAGGTAAGCAAAATTTTTATTTGTAAGACACATAAAAAATATACTTCCCTAAACAATATGCAACCAATAAAAATTAATAATGTTTTATGTACATCCTGTCTCTTATTTACAGATTACTTATTCTATTTATACATATTCTATTTTTGCACCTGCTTACAAACGACTAAGAATTGATATAATAAAGTTAGTGAACAATGTGCATAGGGTGTATTTCTTCATTAAATTTGGCAGAAGGGAACGCTGAATCCCCCCAATAATTTACTCTAAGTTACCGGGTCAAAATCTTGCAGACCCTAGTCCATGTGCAGAGGTATTGTCTACCTAGGTGCTAGCCTGAGGATGTCCTAAAGGGAGACCAAACTGGTGCAGATTACTGATATTTTAAATAAAAACCTATTTTACACCCAGTGACATCATAAATGATGAGACGGGCTGGCAGGGTGCTTTACATAACTTTCTGTTGCAAAAGTTACACCCACCTGCATGATGAATGAAGAACTGAAATTGAACAAATAAATGGAGTGGGCCAAAGACAAATAATCTGATTGTCTTCCGGACTAGAAATGAGTTGGGGGCTCTATAGGATTTGCTGCAGCTTCTGGGAGGACATTATGAAAAAGGTGACAATATGCAAAGAAAACAGAGTAAGCAAGCAATAAAAAGAAACATTAAAAAAAAAACCTTATCAGTGCGGTCCTTTCTTGCAGATGGGGCAGGCAATGTCCCTCCTGCAAAAAAAATATTTTTAAATATACTCATGTCCTCATTCCATCAAAAGTGTGCTCATCATCTTCTCTCTAGAGTTTCCTGATCTCCTGATTGCCCAGACTGGAATGACTTAATGCGGAACTAAAAAAAAAAAACAAAAAAACGAAACTTACCTTTAATCCTGCAGGTCCCTTGATAGCACTTGTCCTTCCCACGATCCAGTCCGGCATCGTCCTGGAATTCCTCTTCGTGCCAGTGCAGAGGGAGTGCCGGGCATGCGTGAGATTGGCATCCCCCCCATGGCACATGCCCGAGATATTAGGCAGAATGAGCAGCCACAGCTTCCTGTGATGCGTGACGTAGGTATCCCCGGAGGCTTTTCACTCCCATTCATTCTCCATCGCCTAGGCGATTGAGAGTTAGGGGGCGGTGCTGCACTTAAAGAAAAACCCAAACAAACAGCTGTCCACCCTATTAAGTAAAGTGAAAATTCTGAGTTTAGGTATGCTTTAACTCTCTATTTATGTATCTTTCAGCCCTGGAAGCCTGGATAAGGATGATTTATTGCAGAATGGACATCGTTTTCTGCAACAAAGACCAACCTGCTGGCAAATTTTGCAAGCTGAACTATAGTTTTCCTTGTCCAACGACCTGTGTAGTTTTCACATATAAGACAGAAAACAATGGCTGGAGTTGTGCTTTAAGTTGATTTGCATGCTATCCATTGGGGGAATGAGGCAGCACAACATGTGTGCACGTGACGTATTGTGACGTATTAGTCCGGCACACGCAAGGCTTGCAGTGATGAGGGGTCTGTATGGCAGCTCTGCAATGTGTAAATACCTCCCCCCTTCTCACACACAAACATGGAGCGAGCAGGCTGCAGAGAGGCGGTGCACCGAGCTTACACCGCACATACGAGCGCATCCCTCTCCTCCAGCGATGCTCATCCCAATCTCCCGAAACGAA